>NW_015412577.1:0-1847 GCF_001527695.2 Protobothrops mucrosquamatus | reverse complement strand
TTCTTTTTCCTGTTACGATCCCAAGGATATTTAAAATGTTTAAATTCAAGCAAATGGAACATAATATATTGGTGGTATAAATTATAGTACTTTTCAAATGTATGTAGCAAAGCATGAGGGAAAATGCAGTATTGAAACCGTTTAAAGTCTTCCTTTATGGTACAGAAAATGCTTACAATATATTTTGATCTGGCCCTGACTCCTTTTTATATTATTTCTAACCACAAAGTAGCACTGTTTTTTCCGATTTTAGGATTTTTATTCCATGAAAAGTCACTGAGGATTTTAAAAAAAATAAAAACAAACAGATCATATTCTCCAATATGGCCAAAAGAAGCCATATGAATAAGATGGTGTAAAAATAGCTACCATCTCTAGGGCGTCTGGCGTGAAATCAATAATGAAGGTAACAGAATAACAGAGTTAGGAAGGACCCTGGAGGTCTTCTAGTCCAACCCCCTGCTCAAGCAGGAGACCCAGTCTCTTCTTCAAAGCCTCCAGTGATGGAGCACCCACAACTTCTGGAGGCAAGCAGTTCCACTGGTTAATTGATCTCACCGTTAGGAAATCTCTCCTTAATTTCTAGGTTGCTTTTCTCCTTGGTTAGTTTCCAAGCATTACTCCTTGTCTTGCCTATTGGTGCTTTGGAGACTAGCTTGACCCCCTCTTTGTGAGATATTGGAACACTGCTATCACGCACGGCTACTCCTACAACTGTTCTTCATGTGTTTTAGCTTCCCTAGTCATCTTTGTTGCTCTTCTCTGCACTCTTTCTATAGAGTCTCAACGTCTTTTTTATATTGTACAACCAAAATTGCAATCTTCCAAGTATGGCCTTAACCAAGGCATTATCAAGGGAGCAGAGGAAACGTGGAAAAGGTAAACTTGATCGTGATCCGCTGGGTTCCCTCAGATCATAGTTTAAACTTTCCCAACTTTGAAGAGGAAGGAGGAATTACAGACTCCGTTTTATCTCCTAAACCACACAGAGTGGAGTGGAAGGGAAACTTCCTTCTTCAAAAACATTTCAAAATATATTTTCAAAACAACAACACCGGAAAATCCCAAAGATGTTTTTTTTTCCCCAAAAGGCAACTGGACTTTCTTGGTTTTTTTTCTTTGAAAACGATTCAATTCTCATCTTTAGTTCTGGACTGAACCATGAAAGTCCACTTTCCTTTGGAAAAAGCACCTTAGAATCTCCACAGCTGATTCACTGGAAAATGACTTCTGGAACACAGCTGGATTAAAAACAATGCAAGTTCTCTTCAAAGACTGCGTGTTATCTATAAGCCCTACCTGTAAATGGCAGATACCGGGTATGATCCTGCGTCATAACTGACCCTCACCCGTCCCCGATAAAGTTCCATGGCAATGTGATCGTTGTCTCCTTTATACAGCAGGATCCCACTGTCTTCATCTGTGGAAATCTGATGGCAAACCATTTTTAATTAGAAATAATAACATTAAAGATTTTTTTTAAAAAGATTATTGACTACAACCAATTCACCCTTAAGATAATGTTGTAATTTTTTTATCTATCTATCTATCTATCTATCTATCTATCTATCTATCTATCTATCTATCTATCTATCTATCTATCTATCTATCTATCTATCTATCTATCTATCTATCTATCTATCTATCTATCTAATCTATCCATCCATCCATCCATCATCCACCCACCCACCCACCCACCCACCCACCCACCTCTGTCTGTCTGTCTGTCTGTCTGTCTGTCTGTCTGTCTGTCTGTCTGTCTGTCTGTCTGTCATTCTATTCTCATTAGTAGGATACTAGTCTTCCGCTCTGCTTTAGGGAGATGAGGAGAGCTGAAATCTGAGGGT
>NW_015412576.1:0-1847 GCF_001527695.2 Protobothrops mucrosquamatus | reverse complement strand
CCAGCATTCCATTACCTGACTAGGTAACATCATCAGGGCTCGAAAAATGTCTGGTTTGCTCTTTGCTTATATACAAGTGGTTTGCCTTGTCAGGGTCACTGGGAATATTCTTAGTGGTTCCTTGAGCAGATTGCTGTTTACTAAGTTGGTAATTCTTGATTGGGTATTGTGTACTCTTTGGCGTTGTTCTCTGCTCGTGCAATTAAGGAGTTCCCATCAAGTCTTTTGACTTCTAGCTGGTGTTCAAGGATACATTCTGCTAATCTACTAGTCAACACCTACAATACCTCTGTAACACACACAGAATCATGCAACAGTTAGCATCTTTAAGGGGCACAATGGTTCAATAGTTAAAATTATTGAGCTTGTCAATTGGAAAGCTGACAGACCGGGTCCAAGACCCTAAAGCTGCATGTAGATGTGAGCTCCTGTTCTTTCCCCCACTCCTGCTAACCTAGCACAGGGGTAAGCAACCTTGGGTCTTTTATGACTCGTGGACTTTAACTCCTTGCAGACAGCCTAGAAAAGTGGTAGCAGGGGAGGGGAATGAGCTGAACTGGTGGCAGCATCGCACAAGCCTGAGCGAGAGATGGCTGGAGCTGCAGGGCTGTCAGGGCTCAGCGGAAGCGCCAGGATCAGTGCCGCTTTCCAGCTGATTGGTGCTTCTTCGGGACTGTCAGGGCTCAATGGAAGCGCCAGGATCAGCACCAGGCTCCAGCTGGAGCTCAGCGCTGATCCTGGCGCTTCTGCTGAGCCCCGAAGAAGCACCAATCAACTGGAAAGCAGCACTGATCCTGGCGCTTCCGCTGAGTCCAGAAGAAGCACCGATCAGCTGGAATGTTGCAGCATCTCCAGGGTCTTGTGATTTACATTCAGATGCTTGGCAACTGATCCATATTTATGATGGTCACAATGTCCCAGGGTCATGTGAAGTGACCAAAACCTGCTGCAACCACCCAGCAGATGGGTGAAATAAAAACCAAACACCCCCCCACCTCCGCTGCCAATCCCCAACAGAAATGCTCACAACAATGAAAACCTCGGACAGGAGGAAGAGCGCGGTCGGGTGGGCAGGCAGGTGTCTTGCTTGGCTGTGGCTTGGGGGGCACTTTTTTCAGTGCCATTGTAACTTTGAACAGTCATTAAGCGAACTGTTGTAAGTCGAGGACTACCTGTACTTTATTACTTTTTTCCTTTTTTGGGGGGGGAGGGTCATCAGGTTTTTGACACCTTGCTAGGCGACTGGTGGTACTCGGATATTGCCATATCCTAAAAGTGGTACAATGGGTGAAAAAGTTGAAAAGCCCTGCTCTAAAGCTTCCTCTTTCCACTATGTGTTCAAAATAGACAGTGATTAATATTTATATGGTACTTATATGTAAGGGTATAGGTCTATACATATGTTGTATATAGTATGTTTTAAATGTGTGTTATGTATGTGTACACTTTGAGAGGAAGACACTAAATTTCATTTTTAATGTGTGCCATTGTGCCCACAGGAAAAAATGAAAATGACAATAAAGGTTCTCTCTCTCTGTCTGTCTGTCTGTCTGTCTGTCTCTCTCTCTCTCTCTCTCTCTCTCTCTATCTATCTATCTATCTATCTATCTATCTATCTATCTATCTATCTATCTATCTATCTATCTCTATCTCTACAGTATCTCTCTCTCTCTCTCTCTCTCTCTCTCTCTCTCTATCTATCTATCTATCTATCTCTATCTCTCTCTATATATGTCTCTGTCTCTATCTCTATCTCTATCTCTATCTATCTATCTATCTATCTATCTATCTATCTATCTATCTATCTATCTATCTATCTATCTATCTATCTATCTATCTATCTATCT
>NW_015412575.1:0-1847 GCF_001527695.2 Protobothrops mucrosquamatus | reverse complement strand
CCTCAAGGAGCAGTCCAAAAAAAAGGGGAGGGGGAGGAGGTCCGCAAGGAGCAGTCCCAAAAAAGGGGAGGGGGAGGAGGATTTGAAGGTGGCCCACCTCCTCCTTTAGAGGGAGCGCGTGTTCGGGGAAGCAGGGCTTCAAGCAGCCGCTTGAAAGAAGGGAACATCCCTGCCATTAGGGTCAAAGCCACCGCCATGAGGAAGCTTGTTATCGCCCCGACGCCGCGATGCTATATATCACTAGTGAGGAAACGCCTTTGTCAAGAGCTGTCCGTCTTCCGGAGAAGAATCGCGGCGGAGAAGCGCTTTTTTGGGGGAGATTCTCCCGACCCGACCCGACCCGCCCAGCCAGCCAGCCAGCCAGCCAACCCCCCAGAAATTAACGTGGCCTTTAGTCCGAAAAAAAAAAAAAGCAGATCTGTTCGAGATCTAGGAAGACGAGGGAACCCAAAGACACCAAAACGCGTCCCGGGGGATCCAGCGGGATTTACTTGGGGAGTTTGCAAGCTCCGACTCAAAGAGCCCCATCCCTAGGGGCGTTGCGCGGGTGGGAGAGAAAGAGAGCCAGTCCGGTGTGCCAAATCAACCTGGCTTTTTTTTTTATTATTATTAATAAGCCCGGACTGAACCTACGCTTAGATTTAACAGCCTCGGCGTTGGCACAACCTGAGGGGGGTGGAGGGAGGAAGCTGGAGGGGAGGACCGGATCGTGATTATGGAGGGGACGCGGCCCCCGCAGCGGCTCTCGGTTGCGGGTCGGTGGCGCCGGAGCAGAGTTCTGCCACGAAGAAACCTCGACGGCTTCGGTGGGCGGGGGGATTTACTTTCCTCTCTGGGGACCGCGCTTCCCCAAGATTTGAACGAGGTTTTACGTCGTTCTCCCTTCCCCTTTCTCTTTTTAAAATCCCCAAGTTTTTGCCCCAGCTACTGTCTGCTTTGCACGGGATCGCTGCCCTTATATAACGTCGGGAAGATCTTGCTTCTCTGCGATCCCCATCAGAGAACTCTTTCTGGTAGCAGTTCGGAGGTTCCGATTCAGTTACCCCCTTTTTTTATAGTTTTCCCAGCTTCCTACGAAAAGGCCGGAGAGGGTAGTGGGGGTGGGGGGTGGGGGACTCCTGACTCCCAGGAGCTGCGGCAACCATCTGCCCGTCTCCGGGACAGCTCTCCCTTTGGAGCCGCGACAGAATCTGCCCATATAAAGGGCAAGGTGCGATTCGCACGGCTCGGCTCGCAGCAGTCACAGGGACGCTGGGGTGAAATTAGAGGAGTGTCGGGAGAGGCAGGGCAGCTGGGGAGCGGTCTCGCCCTCGCGGGCCCCTCCCTGCCTCCTAGCCCTCCGAGACTTTCCAGCGCAGAGATTTCCCGGGAATGCCCGCCCAACCCCTTTGGCTGGCTTCGGTGGTATCCTCCCTCCCTTGGCGGCAGCCCTTTTTCAGGAAAGCCAGGCGGTTTGGAGCCTCTTGCTTCCCCCTCTCCCCCCCCCGCCCACCCGTCATTAATTACATTAATTAATTGAACTGAATCGACTCTCAGTGAACGTTCAGTTCAGGCCAATCTTGCTTTTGGTCTTAACTGGGAACGTTTTCACAGCTCTGCGCCCTTAATTGGTGGAAACTAGTGGAGTCTGGTTAATTTTAGCAGGTAGAGATTTGATAACTGTAAATCCTCTTTCCTTTATACAAAGAAAAATCATCCACTTTGGCAAATGTCTGTTGACATTATTTGTTGTTGTGTGTTTCCGGGAGTACTTTTTTTTTTTTTTTTTAAATGCGTATTAGAGGAATAATTGGAACAGACCGTGGAGAGCATGGCTGGAAGAAATTAGAGACTAAGAGTTGATGATA
>NW_015412574.1:0-1847 GCF_001527695.2 Protobothrops mucrosquamatus | reverse complement strand
TTGTGTGTAGTGGTGTGCGTGCGTAGGAGGAGAGATTAATCTTTAATTGCTTCTTGGCAGTACTTCAAACACTCTATTTTTTATTTTTATAATAAGACTTTCCATTTTAGCCAGAGTTGCTACAGGATAGGCCATTTTTTTTTTACTCAGCGTTTTTTTAAAGTTGCCATTTCCTCTCCCTTCTCTTCTCCCCCCCCCCAATTTCCCCCCTCCCTCTTGGATAAAAACTTTATTTTCAAACATGCCTTTACTTAAAATACTGCAGAATCACAGCATTTTCTTTTTACCTGACAGATCCTCCCCCATGGCTTATTTTGCTCTGCTGCTTTTTTACTGGGCATATGGGAGCAATTATTTATTTCCTGCAGAAATGAAAGTTAAGATAGCCTAAGAGCTGCTTTGAATTAATATAAAAAAGTCTTCAGTTTTGAAGGCAGACAGAAGAAACTCTAGCACATGAAAGAAAACCTTTTCCTTTTCCTTTTCTGAGCAGAAAATCAGGTTAGCCAATATCTATTGATTTAGTTGCAAAGGGGGTGTTAGAAGATCCCCAAATCAATTGAAAAAAAAAGGGAATTCAGAATTCTGTTAAGAGAAAAGCTACTGAAGCACATTATGGGCTATTTTGAGATAAGAGGTGTTTTTAGCCAACAGTGTATCTTGGGATTGAAAGCGTTAAGCCTAAGAATTCCTTTATTTTAGACCCCTTTTATTTTTCGACCTGCAGTTTTCTGTATAGCAGCTTTCTGCAACCTAAAGCTCTACAGATGTATTTGGCGTATTACAACCTGGAGGGTTGTTTTCCAACACATCTGGACCTTAACAGGCCAGAGAAGGCCAGTTGTTTGATGCGTTGGTGCAACTATCGCTTGCAATGCACCCAGGCAGGGTAACCACTGAATTTGGGGAATGTTTTTTTGGAGGAAGGAGTTGTAAAACAGGAGAAGTTTTCCAACAAAAAGCAGGTCTGTATGAACTGGGGGTAGGTTGAAAGGTATTGAAAGTGCCTTTCTGATCCCCTATTTTTTTGTAATGTCTCTAGCCACTCACTATTTTTCAGTGTTTTATTTTGTAAACTGAGAATTAGAACCCTGATTTTCATTTCAGATCTTAGAAATAGAACTTTTTAGATTCTGTTAGACGTGGTACCTCAGGGAATCTCCAAATGCTGGCACAAATATTGGCAAACGATGCTTATGTGCATGTGTGTGAATGCATGCATGTTGTTCCTTTTAAAGACAAGGAAATGAGCTGCACAATGAAGTCATGTAACGTTAAAATATATCTGTAGAGTTTTTATTAAAAAATTATATGTGTCAGGGGAAATCCTAAAAGTACCTCTGCTTCCTAAGCAGTACAGGTCTACCCTGAGTTAATAGGGCCCAAGATGGATTTATTGAAAATTGTGTTGCTCAACAGGACGGAAGGGTGATTTAGAGTAATAATGACATCCTTGCTAAGTATTGGGAAAAAAACTGTAGCACACTGTTTGTTTCCTATGGATCTATGGCCATCTTCATCCATGAGAAGAGGAGGAACTATTGTCAGGAGGAACCAGTGGTGTGTGGGAAGTTAACCCAGAGAAGGAAATATTAAAAAGGCAGAAAGAAAGATATTGTTCACCAAAAGGATTTTTAAAAGCATTTTCTGAAAAGCAGAAACCAAACCTGGCCTCATCTCCTTGCCCAGGGCAGTAGCTGGTCTTATACATATGCAGATGTGGAACCATCAGAAAGTTTGGAGCCAGGGATCTCAAGACAAAAGAAGCTCTTAAGAGTCATTAGCCCCATCACCTGGGAAGCAGGATATGATAATGGGATTAAACCACAGATATCAAAGCCTAGAAA
>NW_015412573.1:0-1848 GCF_001527695.2 Protobothrops mucrosquamatus | reverse complement strand
TTACCCAATTCGTGGGCCGCAGTGAAGGCTGACTGGAGCCCATCGTCCTCGACAATGGAACAACTGCGGGTCGGATCACAGACTGTGCCCACATCTGCCATGCCAAGGGTGCCGCAGCTGGAGCGTCCACAGAGATCCTGCCAGCAAAGAGATAAACGTGTATTGTAAGAATTGTTTTCCCCTCGCTCCGTTGGTGAGGTTAACTTCCTAACATTTGTGCCATCCGGTTTCTGGTCAGCCCTGACGAAAGAAACCAGCTTTTCATGAAAAATAAGAGTTCAGCGGGAGGCTGACATTCTTTCAAAACTCAGGGCATAACTTCTGTTTCCAAAGCTGGATTTTGGGATCTGTAATTCCAGGAATTCTAGGGAATTGAAATTGGCAAATTGCTGCAATCCAGAGTTTTGGGAGTGCCTTTTTTTATTAAAGCAATCGAAGTTGGTCAAGAATATCCTAGAGCGGCGTTTCTCAGCCTCGGCAATTTGAAGAGGGGTGGACTTCAACTCCCAGAATTCCCTAGCTAGCTTGATTTAAGAGGGGTGGACTTCAATTCCCAGAATTCCCCAGCCAGCACGCTTTAAGAGGGGTGGACTTCAACCCCCAAAATTCCTCAGCCAGCTTACTTTACATTGTGTGGACTTCAGCTCCCAGAATTCACCAGAGGCATGCTGGGAGTTGAAGTCCACCTGTCTGAAAAGTCGCCAGGGTGAAGAAACACCATCCTAGAAAGAACTTAAGGGAGCTTTTCTTCCAATTTCCTTCTAAGAAATCGATCTTTTCCACCTGGCCATTCCCGTTCCCCATTTTGTGAAAGCGCCTACAAGATGCTCTTTAAATGCCCCCCCTCCAGGTTTCCGCCGACCTGCTTTTAGCCAACTCAGATGCCTGCGAGATGGGACAGGTGTCGCTTCTCACCTGTCTGGTGAAGAGAATGGCCGTGTCGAAATGCTCGGGGTCTTTATCGCTGGGCTTGTTCAGCCCTTTCTGCCAGCTGCAAAAATTGCGCAGGGTCTCGGCCGCGTTGGAGGTAACCCTCAGCCCGTCCTCGGCTTCTCCGATCACCACTAGCCTGGTCACCACCAAGTTGACGGGATTCCGGACGCTCGGGTGGCGGAAGAACTTGGCAGCGGCTGCCATGATGGTGAGCAGGTATGGCTTCAGCCCAGCGCCGTGAAAGCGCATCATTTCTTCGTCGGCCACCACCAAGGTTTCCACGTAGCGTGGGATGGACGCAAAGCGCTGTGGGGAGAAAGGAAGGCACAAAAGGTTGAGGATAGGCAGCTTGGCCTAGGGGTTAAGGCACCAGGCTAGAATCAGGAGATGTGAGTTCCAGTTTTGTCTTAGCCACCAAAGCCATCTGGGTGACTTTGAGCCAATCGTTAGCTGATGGTGACTTCTAGTTTTGCCTTAGCCACGAAAGCCGGCTGGGTGACTTTGGGCCAATCACCAGGAGACAGTGAATTCTAGTGCTGCCTTAGCCATGAAAGCCAGCAGGTGACCTTCAGCCAATCCTCTCTCTCGCCCTGCCCACCTCACATGGGGAACATAGGAGGAGGAAAGTCTGTTGGACCTTAGGGTTGTTGTTGTTGTTGTTTTATTATTATTATTATTATTATTATTATTATTATTATTATTATTATTATTATTATTATTATTATTATTATTATTATTATTATTATTATTATTATTATTATTATTTCCCGGGAAAGACCAAGAAAACAGGCAGGCAGGGAAGACACCAAATTGGGGTCATCATTTCTTAAAGAATTCTTAACTCCCAGAATCCCCCAGCCAGCATATTTTAAGATGGGTGGACTTGAGGAGGAGGAGGAGGAGGAGGAGGAGGAG
>NW_015412572.1:0-1848 GCF_001527695.2 Protobothrops mucrosquamatus | reverse complement strand
AGTGTTGGGTTTAAAATAATTTAACAACCGGTTCTCTGCCTCGCCTTCCCTCCACCTTGGTTGGGGTGAGCTGCTAGGGGGGGGTCAGCTGTGATGGGGGCAGGAGGTCCAAGCGGGGGAGGGTTAGGAGCTCCTGGTTACAGAATTGCTGGAGGTCCTAGCTGGGGAGGGCAGGAGGGTATGGTGGGGGGCTGCAGGAGTCTCAGAATTGGGTGGATGCAGGAGGGTGGGGGGGTCAGCAGGTCCCGGCTGGGGGAAAGTGAGGGGTCTGGCTAGGGGGTGGGAGAGCTGGGATGCCTCTGCCAGGGAAAGCCACGCCCCCACTGGCCGAGCCTGTCATCCACACCGTGGTCAGATAGGATTGCACAGAAGGGGACTTCAATAAGGCATTTGATCAAGTAGACCACAACCTACTAACTAAGTCAGAATATCAACAAATAGCCCGAGCCTGCAAAGATGAAGTGAGGAAAGCTAAGGCTCAAAATGAACTAAGGCTTGCGACCAAAGTCAAAAATAACAAAAAAAGCTTCTTTCAACATGTAAAAAACAAGAAAAAAGTGAAGGAAATGATTGGTCCATTAGTGGGGGAAAGTGAGAAGAAGGTGACAAGCAACAGGGAGAAAGCAGAACTATTTAACTCATTTTTTGCATCTGTTTTTACAGAAAGGGAAAAAACAGACCAACCTACCAAAAATAGTGCCATAAAAAACAGAATAGAAACGCAAGTTAAGATAGGCAAGAAAATGGTAAGTGAGCACCTGTCCAGCCTAGACGAGTTCAAATCACCAGGACCAGATGGATTACACCCCAAGGAACTGGCAGATGTGATCTCAGAACCATTGAACTATATTTTTCAAACATCCTGGAGCACTGGGGAACTACCGGAGGACTGGAAAAGAGCTGATGTAGTTCCCATCTTCAAAAAAGGAAAAAAAATGGATCCAGGAAATTACAGACCTATCAGCCTGACCTCAATACCTGGGAAGATCCTGGAAAAGATAATCAAACAACGAATCAGCGAACACCTACAGGCAAACAAAGTCATTACTAAAAGTCAACATGGGTTTGTCAAAAACAGATCATGCCAGACAAATCTTATTGCATTCTTTAACCAAGTGACAAAATTAGTGGAACAGAGGAATGCTGTGGATATAATTTACTTGGACTTCAGTAAGGCATTTGATCAAGTAGATCACAACCTACTACTTAATAAGATAGAAAAATGTGGGTTAGACAGCATCACCACCAGATGGATCCGTAGCTGGCTGACCGGCCGTACTCAGCATGTGGTCTACATCTACATGGAGGGAAGTGTGTAGTGGGGTGCCCTAGGGCTCTGTTCTGGGCCCAGTGCTCTTCAACATCTTCATCAACGATTTGGACGAGGGGATAGATGGGGAAATCATCAAATTTGTGGATGACACCAAGCTGGCAGGAATAGCCAACACTCCAGAAGACAGGCTTAGGATACAGGAGGATCTGGACAGACTTGAACACTGGGCGCTATCTAACAAAATGAAATTCAATGGTAAAAAAAGTAAGGTTCTAAATTTAGGCAAGAAAAATCAAATGTACAGGTATAGTATAGGGGGTACCTTGCTCAATAGTAGTAACTGTGAGAGGGACCTCGGAGTCCTAGTGGACAATCCCTTAAATATGAGCCAGCAGTGTGCTGCAGCTGCCAAAAAGGCCAACACAGTGCTAGGCTGCATTAACAGAGGGATAGAATCAAGATCACGTGAAGTATTAATACCACTTTACAATGCCTTAGTAAGGCCACACTTGGAATACTGCATCCAGTTTTGGTCACCACGATGTAAAAAAGATGTTGAGACTCTAGAAAGAGTA
>NW_015412571.1:0-1848 GCF_001527695.2 Protobothrops mucrosquamatus | reverse complement strand
ATGCTCCAACACTGGAAGTTTTTAAGAAGAGACTGGACAGCCATTTGTCCAAAATGGTGTAGGGTTTCCTGCCTGAGCAGGGGGTTGGACTCGATGACCTCCAAGGTCCCTTCCAACTTTATTATTATTATTATTATTATTATTATTATTATTATTATTATTATTATTATTATTATTATTATTATTATTATTATTATTAAAACCAAAGAACAACAATAATAAATCTGTATGTCCAAAACAAAAGGACTTGAAAGAAAGACTTTTTGGGCTTCAGGAAAAGAAACTCATGGGTGATTATTATTATTATTATTATGTTACAGCATATGCAAAAAGAAGACAAGAGTTTTTAAAGCACAACTATTCTAGTTAATTAATACCTGGAATGCAGAACAAGAAACCATTGTTCCTCAATCCAGAAGGCTCAAAAATACATACTAATTTTTCACACCAACAGCAGTTTAATATAGATGTCCAATATTAATTAATCTTCTCTTTTACAGCACTGTGATATGCAGAAAATAAGAGAATCATTGGAGATGGGCTGAGGAGGGGGAAAAAAGGCAAATGGTAGCAGTGGCTATTTGATTGAAGCCCCACTTTTTTGTTGTAATATATTTTATTGATTTTTTAAAAAATAAATTACAATAATTGGTGAACAGTGTGTTGTCTGGGTTACATTTGTAAAACAATAATTAACAATTGATTTCTATAATCCATAATCCACATAATGGTTTTAGTTGTTTTCCTCTTTTCCCAAAATATCACCTTTTGCAAACATTAATACAATTCTTATTGTTTTTATAGATAACAATTAAATATATAATTTTCCCCAATATTCCTAAAAATAATAGTCACATCAACATAATATTTCTTTTCTATCCAATCATTCTGGTTGCCTTATCATAGATCCTGTTAACAGTCCTTATTTTAATTTGTTTCTCCCACCAAATTCCAGTTATTCTTACTGGTTAAAATTTTCTCAAAAATTAATTACATTTAAAAATTTAACTCTATTTTTCCATACGAACCATCTCACACTTTTACATTTCTTAAGGAACAGATAGAACAATGAAAAAAAAGAAAGGAGAGCAAGAGTAAAGAAACATAAAAAATAACATACTACTTAAAATATATATCCCTCCTAAGCTAATATATATTTATTTCTTAAATTTCTTATTCTTTTTAACCATAATTAAAACTATGTTTAATCTTTAAACATTCCATTTAATACATCTAGTCATCTAGTCCTTTAACTCTTATTCAAAACATTTTTATCCATTATAATTTTCTTAAATTCAATCACATTTAAGTATCTAAAACATTTCCTTTATCTAAGTCATTTCAATTTTTTTATATTACTCATATCAAGAAAGAGAACAAAAAAGGGAAAAAAGCATACTATATTATATTTAGAGAATTCATCCCTCTTAGAATGACATATATATTCCAAAACCTTTCTATTTCTTTAACCATATTCAAACAAATGTTTCTTTTTTAAGTATTCTCTCTGGTAAGTCCCATCATCTATTTTCTTGGTTTCCACTTTAAGTCTTTTTCCTTTGCCCAGTATCTTTCTTAATCAATGTATTTTGCTGAATCAAAAAGTTTTTCTGTATGTTCATAAATGTTGCTGTAGATATAAAAAGTAAATTCAAATTCAAATTCAAATTTATTTGATTTATATACCGCCCTTCTCCCTTGCAGGACTCAGGGCGGTGAACAGGCACATTAATAAAACAGCAATACCATAATATTTAAAAATATTCAAAACTAATTAAATTATTTGTCCTGTCCTAAAACCCACTATAATAATATAAAATTATACCCAATTTAAAATTTTAGAGTTTC
>NW_015412570.1:0-1848 GCF_001527695.2 Protobothrops mucrosquamatus | reverse complement strand
AAGGTGACTTATGACCATTTTTCACACTTACAACCATTGCAGCATCCCCATGGTCATATGATCAAAATTCAGATATGTGTTCATATTTATGAGGGTCGCAGTGTCCCAAGGTCATGAGATCACCTTTTGCAACTTCTGACAAGCAAAGTCAATGGGAAAGCCAGATTCACTTAACAACCATGTTATTAAATACTGCAGCGATTCACTTAACAACTGTGGCAAGAAAGGTCATAAAATGGGGCAAAAGTCACTTAACAAATGTCTCACTTAGCAACAGGAATTTTGAGCTCAATTGTGGTCCTAAATTAAGGACTACCTGTATTCAAATTCAGGGTGTTTACAGATAGTGAGGGTTCAATCAAATATTTATTGCTGTCATAGACCAGTATAATAGTGAGGTTTTAATGGGGCTGAGGTAGATCAATAGTAGCAAAACACAAATGAAAATAACAATGCATGTTATGATACTATAATAATATAAATAAAATAAATAATTAAGAAAGTATTTTACAAGATAAGAAGAAAAAACATGAAGGCATCCAAAAAGCAACCAACATATTTCAAACAGAAGGTATTTCTATTTCAAACAAAAAAAACAATTTATCAGGCATAACATGCTGTATAAAAAGCAAAAGTTTTGCCCACTGGAGGCTTGGATGGGAGTTTCAGAGTAGAGGAGCAATTTCCAAAAAAAATTATCTATCCCACCACGGAATGATAAAAGGCTTTTCCAGTTTCAAGTCTAGATAATCACAGTTATTGGGAACCATGAATTATATACATTTAATAAATAATAATTTGGGTTTGCTGCACGTTTCAGCTGTCATCTTAGAATCATCTTCCTATGGTTTCTTTCCATAAATACTTGCATACAAACAATTGTCCATCTTGAAAGAGATTCTTATAAGCAACAACAGATCATTGGCTCTGCATTCTAGTGAACTTGTTGCCCCCCCCAAGTATTGTATACTGTCTGTACTAAAAATCCGTCTTATGAGGCATAACACATGAGAGAATTATTCCATGCATTCAGAGTTATGTTTCTATATTATTTGTGACATGAAAAGATGAGGAATAAGCCTTTCCTGAATTCTCTGCATCTTACGGAATATAGGGTAATTATTCAATGCACCCTAAACACTGAAGGCATTCATGAACAGTGATCATTTTTGTTCCTGCTACTTCATGTTTGTAAATGCCAGCAGGCCTCTGAAAGCATGAATATTTGTTCACTGCCAAAGTCTCAGAGAAATTGCTGAGTTATGAGTGACCACTAAAATATTGCTGGTTATCAAAGCAGCCTCAATTTATGGTTCACTGACAAAGATGATTTTTTTTAGCCAATTTGCATACATAAGTTTTAAACAATGGTATAACAACTTTGAGGTGAAACTGTTAACTATAACATTGCAGTACTGGGAAGATGATAGGCTTTAGATTTCCCTTGATCAACTTTTTAAAAATGTTATATACAAACATTTTAAAATGTTTTATACAAAATATAAGCGTACATTATCACATACTAAATTTGGATTCTATATTCTGTAGGATCTACTAAAAATGAACCATTATCATCCTTCCTTCCTTCCTTCCTTCCTTCCTTCCTTCCTTCCTTCCTTCCTTCCTTCCTTCCTTCCTCTCTCCCTCCCTCCCTCCCTCCCTCCCTCCCTCCCTCCCATCCATTGTATGAGATGGCTCCAAGCATAATTTGAATAGCTACATTAAATATAGCTAGGAAAACATGAATGTTATTCATAGCTGTCTGAAATGAACCATGGGTGTGCAGATGTATACAGGGTTGCATTTACACTTCTGATTTCTGAACTCTGAACTTTGCCTTCTTTTTCA
>NW_015412569.1:0-1848 GCF_001527695.2 Protobothrops mucrosquamatus | reverse complement strand
CCTAGGAGGAAGGAAGGAGAACAATTAGAGGCTTTAGATGTGTTTGGCTTGGAGGAGGAACAATTGGGGGAAGCCAGAAGAGCTATTTCCCAGCATCTGTGGAAGCCAGGTCAGAACCCTTCAGAGGTTTCCCAAAGACGTGAAAGAAACGCCCAAAGGAAGCCAAATTGGGTTGGACATCAGGAAACGTGCCCTAGTGCAAGGCTTTCCAAACTTGGACACTTTAAGACTTGTGGACTTCAACTCCCAGAATTCCCCAAAGGCTGGCTGGATAATTCCGGGAATTGAAGTCCACAAGTCTTAAAGTTGCCATGTTTGGAGACCTGGTGGTAAAAGCTGTTCACAGAAGGGACAGATTTGCCAGAGAAAGTGGTAGACCTAATTTCGCAAAAGGGTCTTTCACAGAGGAGGGACGGCCATTCGGAGTTCATTAGTGCAGCAGAGGGTTGGATAATAATAATAATAATAATAATAATAATAATAATAATAATAATAATAATAATAATAATAATAATAATAATAGTAGTAGTAGTAGTAGTAGTAGTAGTAGTAGTAGTAGTAGTAGTAAAGTTGGAAGGGACCTTGAAGGTCATCTAGTCCAACCCCCTTCTCAGGCAGGAAACCCTATACCATTTCGGACAAATGGCTGTCCAGTCTCTTCTTAAAAACTTCCAGTGTTGGAGCATGCACAGCTTCTGGAGGCAGGTTGTTCCACTGGTTAATTGTTCTCACTGTCAGGAAGTTTCTCCTTAGTTCTAGGTTGCTTCTCTCCTTGATTATTTTCCATCCGTTGCTTCTTCTCCTGCCTTCAGGCGCTTTGGAAAATAGCTTGACTCCCTCTTCTTTATGGCAACCCCTGAGATATTGGATCAGTGTTTCTCAACTTTGCCCATGTGAAGATGCCTGGACTTCAACTCCCAGGATTCCTCACCCAGCAGGCTGGACGTTGAAGCCCGCCCATCGCCGAGAAACCCTGGACCAGACCATCTGCGAGGCCCCGCCCACTCGAGGGAGAAGGCCAATCGCGGGCGAAAGCCTCGACTCTTACCTGGTGCCGCCTCGCCAGAGGGGGCGCTCTTC
The DNA here is from genome assembly GCF_001527695.2 of Protobothrops mucrosquamatus. NCBI lineage: Eukaryota > Metazoa > Chordata > Lepidosauria > Squamata > Viperidae > Protobothrops > Protobothrops mucrosquamatus. The sequence goes on along the minus strand of NW_015412569.1, from coordinate 768 downwards.
TGCGGGGAATGTAAGGCGGTAGAGCTACGAACAGTGCAGAGAAGGCCGCGCGCCGCCCTGTCAGCTGCCCAAGAGCTTTCAGTGAAAACTGACGAGGTTGCGTGAAGCCGGGACGGGGGCGTCGCGGAATGCTGGCTGGGTTCTCACGAGGTGCTGAACCGGAGTCAGAGAAGCGTCCCCTGCTGTGGCTCCATTGGAGGGCTGCCTCGCGTAGCCCCTCGACTGGTTCTCCACTCTGCGCTGAACCGAGTCAGCCCTAGGGATCCAAACACGCCCTTCAGAGGGGGCTTCCAGAAGGCCGCTGTTGAAACGGGAATCGGGCCTGCAACCCCATCCTCTGTGCTGCCTCTCGCCCCACGGCAAGCCCGGACGGAAGCCAAAAAGAAAGAAAGGAACCCGGAATTCGCCGTCTTCGGATGAGGCTAAGTCGGAGTCTATGGCCAGAAACGCCCGGCTCGGCTCGGCTCGACTCTGGCACGGAAAGGCGCGCATGCGTAGAGACGCCGCAATCGCAGGGTTCCGATACTAGCGGCTGGGCGACCTCGGCTCGCGCATGCGCAGGATTGGTACCCGGGCGCTCTAGGTAAGCTGACCTAAGGGGGGCGGGGGCGGGGGATTGGGGGTGCTCTGCCTGCGGGGGGGGTGCAGGGGGGGAGCAGCGCTCGTGCTGCGAGCGGCGGAGCCCCTTCGGCCTTCCTCCCCCCCCCGCCGCTCTCCCCCCACAACCTCCCTGCCAGGTGGGCCGCGCTGCAGGAGCCTGGCCGGGGG
>NW_015412568.1:0-1848 GCF_001527695.2 Protobothrops mucrosquamatus | reverse complement strand
AACCTGATAAAACGCTCCCCTGGTCACGGCCGCCAACTGGTCATCCAGTGTCAGCCGCGAATCCAGGAGAACACCCAAGTTGCGGACCCGATCCGAGGGGGCCAAAGTTTTGCCCCCTATAGTCAGCGATGGAATCAGCTGACTATGCCGAGGCGCTGGTAGCCACAGCCACTCGGTCTTGGACGGGTTGAGTCTGAGTTTGTTCCTCCCCATCCAGACCCTCACGGCCTCCAGACACCGGGCCATCACGTCAGATCAGATAAATAATTCCACCTCCCAAGAAATCTGAGTTCAAGACTACTTTTTACATTTTTATTCCACTTTTTCTGATATAGTTGTTGACCTTGTATTTATAAAATAAGCTGTATACATATCCTGAATAAATATTTGCAATTTGCATTTTCCTCCTACTTCAATGAACAAATAAATAGCCTTAATAAAACACACTTATCTCAAGGTAACATACAAGTTTTTTTAAATCCAATTTTTACCCAACATTTTTCCATATCATCTTTTAAAAGCTGCTGCAAAAGGTTAGATTATTTGATGCAACAGTAAGTGTAGCACAACAGAGAAAGTACCAACATATTTTGATACATACGCATATTGAAGTGTTCTCCTATGTTCAAGATTCTCAATAATCTAACTTAATACATTAAGTCTTAGTATTAATTTAATGTTTCTTTTTAAAAAAGGAAGTCTAGTAAACCACCTTAGCCAATATTTTTCTTACCAATGTTGTTATCTTGTTCACTTACCAATGTTGTTATCTTGTTCACTTGACAGTGGTTTTGATATTGGTGAATTTTTGGATCTGGTCACAATATCAGGAGATGAGTTGTCTCCATTGTCTCCATTAATGGCATGTATAGGGAATGAGACCTGTACTATGGAACTTGATGGTGTTTCATTATCTAATCTGTAGAAAATATCACACAGGTTATGAAAAATATGTATTATATTTATATATTCTCCACTCCAATAACCCACTACATGCAAATCGAAAGTAAATGTATTTTAAATAATTTTCATATTCTTCTTCCTTCACCTGTTTTCATTTCTCAGCACCATTTTTAATTTGTGTATCTGTCATGTTTTCAGCCATTAGAGTAAGGAATATAGGCAGTTCTTGTGGAATGACCACTCATTCATCAATCATTTGAAGTCATGATGATGCTGAACAAGGGGGACTTACAAAGGGTCCTCATAGTTGCAGCCATGACAGCATCCCTAGGGTCACGTGATCGCAATTTGGGCACTTGGCAACTGGTTCAAAATTATGATGTTGCAGCATCCCATAATCACCACTGTGACATTCACTGCCAGCTTCTGACAAGAAAAGTCAATAGGGAAGCTATCCTCAAATAGTGCTCAATAGTCCTGACTGCAGGATGACGCAACTATGCAGGATTTGCCTGATGACAGCAACTGGGATTGTCACAACTGCCATTGAAAGTTAGCATGGCTACATGCTATTGCACTTTTCAACTATGTCACTTAGTAACAGAGTTGCAATCTCAATTATCATCACTAAGCGAACACTACCTGTAGTTTATGTATTGGCTGTCCATCTTACCATAAGGTAACTCTGGGCAGCTTACAGACATAAAAAAATACATCTATATTAATTCTGTTCTTTGTAAGATAACCACATACATATAAAAGAATATAAACAAATGATGTGCAAAATACCAATTATTCATATTAACTTTATTCAATGTATATTTGGATGTTTATTTAATGTGTTCTATCAAATTTTGACCCTTCACAAACTTGTAATTTGTTTTCTAAATGTGTATATTATTTTAATAAGTATATAAGATTTCTTATTAAGTGGAATCCCCAATT
>NW_015412567.1:0-1848 GCF_001527695.2 Protobothrops mucrosquamatus | reverse complement strand
AGAAAGGGAGGGAGGGAGGAAAGAAGAGAGAAAGAGAAGGAAGGAAGGAAGGAGGAAGGAAAGGAGAGAGGGAGAAAGGGAGGGAGGGAGGAAAGAAGAGAGAAAGAGAAGGAAGGAAGGAAGGAGGAAGGGAAGAAGAGAGGGAAGGAGGGGGAAGAAAGAAAGGAGAGAGGGAGGAAAGAAGGGAGAAGGAGGGAAGGAAGGACAGAGGGAGGGAGGGATGGATGGATGGATGGAGAGAAGGGAGGGAGGGAGGAAGGAAAGGAATGGAAGGAAGATGGGAGGGAAGAAGGAAGGAAAATGAGAGAGGGAGGGAAGGAAGGGACAGAGTGGGAAGGAGGAAAGGGAGGGAGGGAAGAAGCAAGGAAGGAATGAAGGAGAGACGGAGGGAGGGAGGGAGGGAAAGAGAAAAGCAAAGAAGCTGCAACAAGGTGTGTTGTTTTCAGCAGTGCCAATCCTGACATTCCAGGAAGTCCAGCCACAGCTGGGCACACATCCTAAACCGCAACCCGCCTCTGCCATCGGCTGGCGCAGATTTCCCGGTCCCTAGGAGACGCCTGTAAAATGATAGCGGCTTCAATCTGCCCGGCGTTTTTGCTCCATTCCGTTCCTTCAGCAGAAAAGCAGCCCAAACTTTTCTCTCTCTCTCTCTCTCTCTCTCTCTCTCTCTCTCTCTCTCTTTCTCTTTTTCTTTTGGGTTAACTATTGCCAAGTTGGAAAACAAAAGAGGTTTATGTCATTGCCCAGATCTGGATGTTTCTCTTGTCTGCAACGCAACTCGCAAACAAACAGAGTTTCGACACTGCAAAATCATTCTCCCAAATAAGACAGATTAAAACAAAAACAAAAATAAACAGCTTGCTGCCTGCTGAACACACACAAACATTTGGGTAAAGCTTCCCCGAAGCATGTGCAGAAAAGAGGAGGTGGGGGATGTCTCTGGGGTCAAAGGACAGGTTGCTTCTCCGCCTCCCCCCCCCCCAGCAAAAGGGGGTGGAAGGCAGGGGGGGGGTGTCTAAACGAGCAGAGGAGCATTGCCAGGGGGGTGGGGGGAGGATACAAGGGGGCCTGCATGGAAAGCCACGCAGCAAAGGTCAGAATACAGGACTAAGCGAGTTGGAAGGGACCCAGGAGGTCATTTAGTCCAACCCCCTGCTCAAGCAGGAGACGCCTAGACCCTTTTAAGACAAATGGCGGTCCGGTTTCTTCTTATAAAGCCTCCCCCCCCCATGTCTTTGTCAGAGCTGGGGAAGGCCGTGAAAGAGAAGGGAGCCAGCTGGCTGAGTGCTCAGCCAAGCCGAAGGCTGAACCCATTTAATTATATGGCCGAACCCAACCGCTAAGTACACACCGGGCCAGCGAGTCTGAACAAGCCAAGAACGGAGGGCGCCGTGTGGGGCATTGGGGAGCAAAACCCCAGGGAGGGTGCCAAAGCTGGAATACTGAGATGGGGAGGAGGGGGGGGTTGAGGAGGGGCTCCAGACCCCACACAAAAGGAGAAGAGGGAGGGAGGGGTGGCGCGGAGACGGGGCTGATGGTCTTTCCAGATGGAAGCCCTGCAGAGGGAATCCAATTCTTCGGCATGGTTGGCTCCTCCCGGTGTCCTTTTCCCTCCCTGGATTGAAGAAACCATCCTGGGGGGGGGTGTCTCCCCCCCCCACCCACCAAAGATGAGAAGAGACCCCGGAGTGGAGCTGTGGATGAAGACTTTTATTGCACGAAGAAGGGGAAATCTGTACATTCAGTTCAAAGGCAGCCCTTGGCAGAGGCCGGACGGGGAATTCACGTCTGCCTTAACTACGGTGGGGAAGGAGAAGGAGGAGGAAGGAAGGAAAGATGGGAGAAGGA
>NW_015412566.1:0-1848 GCF_001527695.2 Protobothrops mucrosquamatus | reverse complement strand
TCCCATCGGCCGGTACGCTCCCACAGAGTGGGTCTCCTCAGGGTGCCGTCAGCCAGACAGTGCCGGCTGGCGACCTCCAGGGGGAGGGCCTTCTCGGTGGGAGCTCCCACCCTCTGGAACGAACTACCCCCAGAGATCCGGGTGATCCCGGATCTCCCCTCCTTCCGCCGCGCCCTTAAGACATGGCTCTTCCAACAAGTGGGATTGGCCTAGGGGAATTTTTAGTGGGGTTTTAAGAGTAATTTTAATTGACATAGGCCACAGTAAATATTTCTTTTTAATTAGGTTTTAAACTGGGTATTTTTATTGTTGTATCTGTTTTACAAGGCTGTCAGCCGCCCTGAGTCCGTAAGGAGAAGGGCGGGATAAAAATTAAATAAATAAATAAATAAATAAATAAAATAAATAAGTGGGTTTTGTGTTGCAGTTTGGGCACTCGGTCTCTAAAAGGTTTGCCATCACTGACATATAGCTTCCCAAGGCCATATTGACTTATGGTATCACCTCTCACCAATACAAAGATTTGCATTTTTAGAATGACTCGGAAAGAAGGTCTTCACTGATCCTCTATGTTTTGGCATCCTAGGCCAGCCTTTAGCCTAAAGCTGATCTTCTTGTGTCTCCAGATAATAAATTTAAAGCATCAGCCTAGAGCCTAAAATTTGGGATGCTTGACAAGATGTGTGCATTAAAGAGGGAGTCAATGCTCTTCTACTCACATTATATCATTTGGTCTTGCTACCACTGAAGTTAAAGCTACAGAGGATTGCATGTTCATATGATTAAGCCCATGAAACAACTTTTTTGTCTTCTGAAATTCTTTTTTTTTACATACATTTTTATTAGTTTTTTTATAATCACAGTGCTTAAAATATTTATCAGCAACATATTGTCTGGGTTTCAATGTCTAATTTACTATTACATAGTATTAGAAAGTTCCTTTCTTTCTACCTCGTTTATCTAGCCAATTAAAAAAAGTATCCCATGTTCTAAAATAAACTGAATCTTCTTTCTCTTGCATTATCAATGTCAATCTATCCATTTCTGCACACTCTAAGATTTTTTTAATTAACACTTCCTCCGCTGGTAATTCTTCATTTTTCCAATACTGAGCAAATACAATTTTGCTGCAGTTAATATATGTAAAATTAAATAAATACACTCTTTCTCATAATCACCTGCAATTATACCTAATAAAAATAATTCTGACTTAAACTCTATATGTTTTTTTGTCATTTTCTCTAACCATGTATGTATTCTTAACCAAAATCTTTTAGCTTTAGGGCATGTCAGCCAAAGATGGTAATGTTTTTTGTTTACATTTCCAACAATTGTTCGATACATCTTTAAACATTTTTGCTAATCTCATAGGTGTTAATTGCCATCTATGAAACATTTTATATAAATTTTCTTTGTATGCTACCGCTTTTGTTATTTTCAAATTTCTTTCCCAAAGATTTTGCCATTTTTCTAGTTCTATGTTATGTCTGAAGTTCTTTGCCCATGTTATCATTGTTTTTTAACTTGTTCCTCTTCCTCTTTAAGCTTAGCATAAATTTATAAAGTTTCTTAATCAATTTTTCATCTGATGGCAGTAATATCTTATCAAATTCTGTCTGTTCTTTATAGAACCCAGGTATTTTAACATCTTTTCATATGTCGTTTGAATTTGCAAATATGGCCACCATGATAAGTCAATACCCTGTTCTTCTAGTTCTTGTCTGTGTTTTAATTTTCCTTCTTTATTCAAAATGTCTTTATAAGTCACAATTTTGTCATAATTTATTAAGTTGGGGTGAACATTGTTGAAAGCCATCCAGGTATGTTCATATAAATTTTTGCTTTTAT
>NW_015412565.1:0-1848 GCF_001527695.2 Protobothrops mucrosquamatus | reverse complement strand
GTGGCATTGAGTGACATTTTCAACCAATTTGCCTAATGATTTATCTGAAAAGTACCCTACACTAGAAGCCTATGTCAATCAGTTCTGTTAAATTGATTTTAAAAATGGAGCCTGTTAAATAATTATTCTTCTGATGGGCTAAGTCTTCAGAGCACTGCTCTACAAATGTGCTTGCAGAATCATAATACATGTCATCTTCTTTTTTTTTTTTTGGCCCTGTAATGCACATACCTGTTTCCGTTTTGCTTCTCTTTCTCCTAAGCAACCAAAGCATCAGTTTGAGAAAATGTTGACAAGCCGATCCTTCTAGTGAGCCTGACAGAATGGTTAATTATATTTCTAGCCAGAAGAATATGCCGTAGACAATCAGTAATGTCAAAATAGAGTATTACTGCCTGCAGGTCATTGCAGCAAAATGCTTCGCTTCCTCCCAATCTCACTCCCAATAGCTTATTTTAATGAGTCAGTTTCATTTGTGTTTGGCTTTCTTGTTTTCTCTCTCCCTTTGTGTATGTATTTTGAGTTAAATCATAGCAAATAACAATTTAACAGAATCCGAAATAAATGATAGCCCATTGAACTTGTTTTCATTTTTTCTTTCCTCATCTCAAACATTTTAAGATTCTTTGAAGAAGATGGTTTGCTGGTACATTCTCCTTTTAATAGCATTCTAATGGCTCCATTTAGAATTACTTTCACCTCAAAAGCACTTTTTTTTGGTCCAGATTTCTAGTGCTTTAATATCTGAAGGAGGGCTGAAAGACCAGCAAGGAAAGCAGTAAAAAGTAAAAAAAAAAGTATAGATAGATGATAGATAGATAGATAGATAGATAGATAGATAGATAGATAGATAGATAGATAGATAGATAGATAGATAGATAGATAGATATGGGGGAGGGATGGAGGAAAGGGGCCCGTCTGTATCATCTTGAATTCCTGAAGAAAAATCAGTATACAGATCTAAAAAATAAACAGCTGACTTGAGATCCAAATCATCTGATTAATGATGCCCTGTTTTTACCTGGATAACCAGATCAAGACTGTGTTTTCCCACCCTCAGGAGAGAAAACTATCTGTGACAGTTTCTCATCATCAGATCATTCTGACTGCTATAGAAGTGACCAGTATTATTAATCTCCATATCTAAAACCGGACTGTTGGATTAATTTGTCTCAGACACTTAAGGAACCTTCTTGGATTACAAAGGCTGTTAGGGAATTTCCTTAGGCTACGATGAACAGTCCTGCCAATGTTTTAGTCGCATCCTAGAATGTGAATAGGAGGCTTTGAGTAGGACTGTTTAATAATAATAATAATAATAGTAAAGTTGGAAGGGACCTTGAAGGTCATCTAGTCCAACCCCCTGCTCAGGCAGGAAGCCCTATACCATTTTGGACAAATGGCTGTCCAGTCTCTTCTTAAAAACTTCCAGTGTTGGAGCATTCACCGCTTCTGAAGGCAGGTTGTTCCACTGGTTAATTGTTCTAACTGTCAGGAAGTTTCTCCTTAGTTCTAGATTGCTTCTCTCCTGGGTTAGTTTCCATCCGTTGCTTCTTGTCCTGCCTTCAGGAGCCTTGGAGAATAGCTTGACTCCCTCTTCTTTATGGCAACCCCTGAGATATTGGAACACTGCTATCATGTCCCCCTGTGTCCTTCTCTTCATTAAACTAGACATACCCAATTCCAGCAACCGTTCCTTATATGCTTTAGCCTCCAGTCCCCTAATCATCTTTGTTGCTCTTCTCTGTACTCTTTCTAAAGTCTCAACATCTTTTTTACATCGCGGTGACCAAAACTGGATGCAGTATTCCAAGTGTGGCCTTACCAAGGCATTGTAAAGTGGTATTA
>NW_015412564.1:0-1848 GCF_001527695.2 Protobothrops mucrosquamatus | reverse complement strand
CAGAGGGGAATCTGTTCCACAACGCAAACATGCCTATAGAAAAGGTTTGCTTCCCATGCTCCATCATATGACAATATTTAAGAGCCAAAGAAGCATGACAGTGATATAATATTGTTGTACAAGGATACCAGTGGATTTTATATGATTTTTTTTGGGGGGGGGATTATGTTAATAACTTAATAATAATAATGATAAAGTTGGAAGGTACCTTGGAGGTCATCTAGTCCAACCCCCTGCTCAGGCAGGAAACCCTATACCATTTTGGACAAATGGCTGTCCAGTTTCTTCTTAAAAACTTCCAGTGTTGGAGCATTCACCGCTTCTGGAGGCAGGTTGTTCCATTGGTTAATTGTTCTAACTGTCAGGAAGTTTCTCCTTAGTTCTAGGTTGCTTCTCTCCTTGATTAATTTCCATCCATTGCTTCTTGTCCTGCCTTCAGGCACTTTGGAAAATAGCTGGACTTCCTCTTCTTTGTGGCAACCCCTGAGATATTGGAACACTGCTATCATGTCCCCCCTCGTCCTTCTCTTCATTAAACTAGACGAGTTCTAGGCTGGACAGGTGCTCACTTACCCCCTCAGTTCAGAGGGGAATCTGTTCCACAATGCAAACATGCCTATAGAAAAGGTTTGCTTCCCATGCTCCATCACATGACAACATTTAAGAGCCAAAGAAGCATGACAGTGATATAATATTGTTGTACAAGGATACCTGTGGATATTTTTTTTTTGGGGGGGGGTTATGTTAATAACTTATTTTAATGTTTTTCCCAAAATGAGCAAAACTTCATACCATTATATTTTATTGCTGAATTTTGGGGAGCCACAGTTATGGAGCTGGGGCCAGGTATGGCCCACATCTTTCTAGTATATCAACTCTATTTACTTTGTCCAAACTGTCTAGTGTCAAGATAGGACCTCCTGCTTGAGCAGGGAGCTGGACTTGAAGACCTCCAAGGTCCCTTCTATTCTATTCTATTCTATTCTATTCTATTCTATTCTATTCTATTCTATTCCATTCCATTCCATTCCATTCCATTCTATTCCATTCCATTCTATTCTATTCTATTCTATTCTATTCTATTCTATTCTATTCTATTCTATTCCATTCCATTCCATTCCATTCCATTCCATTCCATTCTATTCTATTCTATTCTATTCTATTCTAGTCTAGTCTAGTCTAGTCTATTCCATTCCATTCCATTCCATTCCATTCCATTCTATTCTATTCCATTCTATTCTATTCAATATATAGATATATGAATCAAGGGATTTTTCTATGTGAACTTGCTTCCCTATTCTTTCTGGGTCTTCTTTGTTGTGATCTGATTTTTTTGCCCCTTGTCGTACAGTAAGTATGCACTGAGGAGCCAATCCAGTGATGAATTTTAATTATTTGTCCTTGCTATGTTCCTAATCTGGATTAAGTGCACTAACAGGAATTGACAACGAAGATACAGATAGTCCTCAACTGATTGCCATAAGTGAACCTGGCAATTATGGTCATAAGTCATGACGGTTGTAAAGCAGGTCACAGTAGATAAAGAACACATGGCCCACTAATAGCTAGAGCGCTTACAAGGAGGCATGTCCAGAATATTTGAATTTTTGGGACATGGGAATATTTCAAGATGCTATTTGGCCTTTTAAAATCTTTTCAAAAGCAGCTGTTTGAAAACTCTATTTAACCACTCCCTGAGAGACCAAATTAAAAATTAAACTATAGCCCACAGATAGAGGAAAGTTTGCACAGAGACACAGAGGGAGAGAGATGGAGAGGAAAAAGAGGAGAAGGAGAAGAAGAAGGAGACAGGAGGAGGAGGAGGAGGAGGAGGAGGAGGAGGAGGAG
>NW_015412563.1:0-1848 GCF_001527695.2 Protobothrops mucrosquamatus | reverse complement strand
GAAGGAGGAGGACGAGGAGGAGGACGAGGAGGAGGAGGAGGAGGAGGAGGAGGAGGAGGAGGAGGAGGAAAAGGATGAAAGCAGAAGGAGGAAAAGGGGAAGGGAGTCAGGGTATTCTCCAAGGCGCCTGAAGGCAGGACAAGAAGCAACAGATAGAAACTAACCAAGGAGAGAAGCAACCTAGAACTAAGGAGAAACTTCCTGACAGTGAGAACAATTAACCAGTGGAACCACCTGCCTCCAGAAGCGGTGAATGCTCCAACACTGGAAGTCTTTAAGAAGAGACTGGACAGCCATTTGTCTGAAATGGTATAGGGTTTCCTGCCTGAGCAGAGGGTTGGACTAGATGACCTCCAAGGTCCCTTCCATCATCATCATCATCATCATCATCATCATCATCATCATCATCATCATCATCATCATCATCATCATCATCATCATCATCATCTTATTATTATTATTATTATTATTACGCTGTAACAATCCTAAGTATGAAAATCTATCATAAATCACTTTTTTCAGCACCGTTGTCCTTTCAAACAGTCGCGTGAATGAACCATTGTAACCTGAGGAGTACCTCTCCCGCTGCTTTTCCCTATGCACGCATGCATGTATGCCAGTGGTGGGATTCAAATATGTGAACAACCAGTTCTCTGCATGGATTCCGCTTCCGGAAGCCCATTCTGGGTCTGAGCAACAAATAATTAACTACCAGTTCTGCCAAAGTGGTGCGAACCCACTGAATCCCACCACCGATGTATGCGTCTTCTACGTATCTTTTCTTAACAAGTATATTTTTGCACGCAGCTTTTTGAAATGCCTGCTTTTGGCTAAGCCCATTTTTTTTTTGTACCCAGGGTAGCCATTGATAGATGCATTTGCTGTTGAATTTATACTCTGAACTATTTCGAAATGGGAAGTTGGCGTCTCTTTGAATTATATACTTGACTGCCCAATACAGATTTCATCATGGTGGCTCATCCTATGTTTCGTCCCGAGAAATCCATGGACTTTTTCTCCAATATCCCTGTTCATCTACCCATTAAATAGAAAACCGTTGCTTCTCTAATGTTCAGTCCCCGTCTTCGCACCAGTACATCTCACTGAACTGAAATGAACTCGCTGCCAAGTAAGTAGATATCTTTTGCAGCACAGGTATATGATTTGTGCTCTGGTGGCTTTGCTTAACACCGCTTGGGGTAGAAAAAGGAAATAGGAGAAGGTAACAGAAATGTGGAGTGTGGATTGTGCTATTTCAGCCTCTTCTCTTATGGTCTGATGCTGACATAATTGGATATAACTCTAAGAGATCTAAGAACATAAAATCAGGATCTATTCAAGGCTCTTTTCTCGATTAGTTTCCATCCAACAAGCAACACATGGAAACTAATCAAGAATAGAACAGAACAGAACAGAATAGAGTGTAGAGTAGAGTAGAGTAGAGTAGAGTAGAGTAGAGTAGAGTAGAGTAGAATAGAGTAGAGAAGAGTAGAGTAGAGTAGAGTAGAGTAGAGTAGAGTAGAGTAGAGTAGAGTAGAGTAGAGTAGAGTAGAGTAGAGTAGAATAGAATAGAATATGGAATGGAATGGAATGGAATAGAGTAGAGTAGAGTAGAGTAGAGTAGAGTAGAGTAGAGTAGAGTAGAGCAGAGCAGAGCAGAGCAGAGTAGAATAAAGTAGAATAGAATAGAATAGAATAGAATAGAATAGAATAGAATAGAATAGAATAGAGTAGAGTAGAGTAGAGTAGAGCAGAGCAGAGCAGAGCAGAGCAGAGCAGAGCAGAGCAGAGCAGAGCAGAGCAGAGTAGAATAAAGTAGAATAGAATAGAATAGAATAGAATAGAATA
>NW_015412562.1:0-1848 GCF_001527695.2 Protobothrops mucrosquamatus | reverse complement strand
CCTCGATTTGCATTTCAGTTCTTGGCAAATTAAAAGGATGGTGTTGTTCATTTGGCCCTCTCGGTCTCGCATCTCCATCCTCAGAAGCCACCCGTGAGCTCTCCGTGCTCAGCGCCATCCATTCAAATCATTCCAAGGGATAAAAGCCTTTCCAGGAACGCAGCCATAATTTCCCCAGGCGCCAGCAGCAGCAGCAGCAGCAGCAAAACAACCACAAAAAGCTTTGACTTTGGTTCTTCTTTCCACCTCATTAGTCTCACTTTGCATCCATGAGCTCTGTCTTGTTCCAGCTTCCTGTTCTCATGGGTTAACATGTGGGTTTTTCCTCCCTACGTGAGATGATGCATTGCTCAATCAACAGGCTTTTCATCTAACCGTACACTCTTACTTAAGAGCAAGGGGGCTTCCAAATTAGTTTTGAAACCCAGATAGGCTGCGGTCTTGAAGGGTGTTATGGTGAAGGGGCGTCCTGGAGCCACCAGACTGCAGAAGAAGACTACCACGATTCAGAGGGGCTGCCTCTGTTTGATTACCGCGATGTAAAAAAGATGTTGAGACTCTAGAAAGAGTACAGAGAAGGGCAACAAAGATGATTAGGGGACTGGAGGCTAAAGCATATAAGGAACGGTGGCTGGAATTGGGGATGTCTAGTTTAACAAAGAGAAGGACGAGGGGGGACAGGATAGCAGCGTTCCAATATCTCAGGGGCTGCCCCAAAGAAGAGGGAGTCAAGCTATTCTCCAAAGTGCCTGGAAGCAGGACAAGAAGCAACGGATGGAAACTAATCAAGGAGAGAAGCAACCTAGAACTAAGGAGAAACTTCCTGACAGTTAGAACAATTAACCAGTGGAACAACCTGCCTCCAGAAGTGGTGAATGCTCCAACACTGGAAGTTTTTAAGAAGAGTCTGGACAGCCATTTGTCTGAGATGGTGTAATGTTTCCTGCCTGAGCAGGGGGTTGGACTAGAGGACCTCCAAGGTCCCTTCCAACTTTATTATTATTATTATTATTATTAACATTGTAAAAGCGAGTTCATCCAGCAAGACCTTACAGAGCACCCACGGATGGCGTCATCGGGCAGGATTGACAGTTTAATCTCTTTTTCCCAGGCAAAGGATTCTTCCCAGCTATTTCCTTTGAGAACATCTCCCATCGTGATGTCACAACAATCTGAAGATGTTAGGGCATGCTCGCAGGGGTGGCGCAGCAAAGCCATCATCACGTGGAACTTTTCTGTTCCCGAGCCTGCTTGGTCTTGCCTCCCGAATAACATCTTTCTGTGCCAATCTTTGCAGACCATCAATCTCCTCTTGTCAGGAAGGGAGGAGTGATGCTTGGGCCTCCTCAAAAATGAAGACAGAGGGGGTTATCTGATTCAGTGAAAGTTGCCCGTGAATCTCTGTAGGTAGATGCAGCAATAAGTGCTGAATTACTCTTTCAGTAGGAGCTGACAGGCTGAGGAAGGAAGGTGGGCTGAGCAGTAACTCAACTTTTCAGATACTTAGCCCTGTATTAGGCATTTGGCTTGACTTTAAAAAGGTTTTAATAAATAAATAATGACCCAAGCTTTCGCCGGCTTTCCTGCCGGCATCTTCAGGGGTCCGTGTCAGTCAATGGGAGGGCACTCCTTATATTGTAGCCGTGTTTGCACCCGGTCCATAGGTGCTGTCGCGATGTTCCACCGTCCAATCACCGCTCCAATTCCTATTCTCATTGCAATGAGTTGATCTACCTGGATCTTGCCTGCTTCACACGATCGTTCCACACCCATTCTCTGTTTCCTACCTATTGATTGTTTAATACGCACACCTCAGTCTTCCCTCTTTTTCTTTTTCTTTTTCTTCCC
>NW_015412561.1:0-1848 GCF_001527695.2 Protobothrops mucrosquamatus | reverse complement strand
GATCAGTTTCCACCCGTTGCTTCTCGTCCTGCCTTCAGGCGCTTTGGAGAATAGCTTGACTCCCTCTTCTTTGTGGCAGCCCCTGAGATATTGGAACACTGCTATCATGTCCCCCCTCATCCTTCTCTTCATTAAACTAGACATACCCAATTCCAGCAACCGTTCCTTATATGTTTTAGCCTCCAGTCCCCTAATCATCCTTGTTGCTCTTCTCTGTACTCTTTGTAGAGTCTCAGCATCTTTTTTACATCGTGGTGACCAAAACTGGATGCAGTATTCCAAGTGTGGCCTTACTAAGGCATTGTAAAGTGGTATTAATACTTCACGTGATCTTGATTCTATCCCTCTGTTAATGCAGCCCAGCACTGTGTTGGCTTTTTTGGCAGCTGCAGCACACTGCTGACTCATATCTAAGTGATTGTCCACTAGGACTCCGAGATCCCTCTCACAGTTACTACTATTGAGCAAGGTACCCCTATACTATACCTGTACATTTGGTTTTTCTTGCCTAAATGTAGAACCTTATTTTATTAGATCGTACTGTATTTACTTCTCTGTACTAACAATTAAAATTCACCTTGTTTATTTTTCTTATTCTGAGCATAAAGGTATAATTAATGAAGGCCATATACTTTGTGAAAAGGATTTTTTTTTATTTTTCACAGTGTTTTTTTAATGGACTCTTTCAGCACACCCACTTTCTGAATTGTACAAGTTTTTTATCTGAGATCTAGACTTCAGGAGATTTGTTCTTATCCCTAAAGGATTCCACTTAAAAGCCTTCCCGATCAAATTCTCCATAGTTTCACCAAACACATTTTACCATACCTTGTGAGGCATAACCCATCCATAATTCCAGTAGTCTATCATCTACATAACATATTTCATGGTTTCAGAAAGTAGATATTTCCTGTTTGCATACTAAATATTGATTTTCAGTAACAGTATTTTTTTCCCAATCTTCCTGTTTTACGATCTGAAAGGATGGACAAGAACACCACCTCCCTTGAATCTCCTTCTAAGATTTTCAGAGTCTGTGAGACTGATAGTCCTCACTTAGCAACCACAATTGGGAGCAGCAACTCCATTGTTAAGCAACACATTTGTTAAATGGAAAATCAAGTGACTGTAATAGACTTACGTCATTTCCTATTCAGTCATTAAGTGAGTCACTATGGTCATTAAGTGTAACATCACATGATCATGACCTATGATTTTATTTCAGCATTCTCTATTAACTCTTCTTGTCATAAGCAGTTTGGGAAGCGTGCAAATGGCATTCATATGACCAGGGGTTCCTGCAAGGGTCATAAATGTGAGGAGTGATTACAAAGCTGTTGTTTTTATACCATCATAAATTCAAATGGTTGCAAAATGAGGCAGTAAGTGAAATTACATATAAATGTGACCGCTATAATTATTGCAGCTTTATTTGTCCCCATATACAGGTAGTCCTTGACTTACAGCAGTTCATTTAGTGACCTTTCAAAGTTATGTGACATTTTTCACTGTTACGACCTCTGCAGCCTCCCCATGATCACATGATCAAAATTCAGATGCTTGGCAACTGGTTCATATTTGTGCCCATTGCTGTGTCCCAAGGTCATGTGATCCCCTTTTGCAACCTTCTGACAAGCAAAGTCAACGGGGAAGTCAGGTTCACTGAACAACTGGGTTATTAACTTATCAACTGCAGTGATTCACTTGACAACTATGGCAAAAAAGATTGTAAAATGGGACAAAACTCAACAAATGTCTAATTTAACAACAGAAATTTTGGACTCAGTTATGGCCGTAAGGCGAGAACTACCCATATACTAGAAAAAAAGATTAATTTTCAATAAAAAT
>NW_015412560.1:0-1848 GCF_001527695.2 Protobothrops mucrosquamatus | reverse complement strand
ACCGCTGTGCACACGCTGTTCAAGTGGCTGCCACCACACCGTGTGCTGTTCTTCTGAATCCGTTCCAACCAATATGGTCTCCACCTTCAGTCGATACTGGGGAGCTGCCTGGGAAAGCCAAGGGAAATCATCAAAACAATTAAAAAACGAAAGTTAGAATATTTCGGACATGTGATGCGACACCCAGAAAAATACGGCATACTCCATTTAATCCTCCAGGGAAAGATTGAAGGCAAACGAGGTCCAGGCAGAAGAAGAACATTGTGGCTTCAAAATCTAAGGGACTGGCTTGGACAAAACTCAGCAGCACTTTTTTGTGCGGCTGCTGATAAAAACAGGATCTCCAACTTGATCGCCAATGTCTGATAACGGATATGGCACAAGAATAATAATAATAAAGAGCTTTAAAAGTAATGACTACTGCATGTTGAATTGGGCCCAGGTGCTAGGATGGGCATTTTACCCATATTTCTTTGCAATGGCCAGGTTGTCTTGTCAGCAATTTGCTTGGTGAATTCTGGACTAACTGGGGAACTTCTGGATCACACGAATGAATGAATGAATGAATGAATGAATGAATGAATGAATCACACAATCAGGCAGAGTTTGAACATGGACAGCTGTCAAGAACATTTGTTTGAAGATCTTTGGAAGCCTCTGGACGCTATGTTTGGGACTCGGGAATTATTTGCACACAAAAAAATCCTTGTTTATCTAATCACACTTGGACAATAAAGTATTCTATTATTATGTCATACACTGCCACGTTGCCTAAACCTTTATCCATTCTCCCATTAGATCCACCTTAGTTAATAAGGGAAACTGAGCAAAAACAAGTCCCCTTCTAAAGAGTCAGAGCAACTTTTGAGTCCTGCAATTTATTCAGATAATTATATTAAAATTAATAAGGAGTTTGATGCAAACAAAAAAAAACAACGAACTGTAGGATGTTCATTAGCCCAAAGTAAACTCTTTTGAGTAAGTGTCTTTTTCCAGTGCCTTGGGAATATTCTTTTTAAGCTTTGTTACTTGACAGCCTTTTAATTGCAGTGATTGAAGTAAGCCTTTCAGCTTGTAAAACAAATTTGCTTTTGATTTATCAGATATTCACTAAAAGCTCTGGGTTCACAATCATAATGTTGCATATGGTATAAGAAAAGAAGAATTCTGTTCTCTAAAGAATGTATGCCTCCATTTATTTTCAATAAATCGAAATTGAAAATAAATTGAAATTAAATGTATCATTTTAGCTTAAGCTATTTAGCTTAAATATTTAACTTAAGTTGCGCATTAATGGAATTAATGAGTGGCATTATTTAAATAAAAGTAATACCATCATTTTAATATTTTATATATGCAACTTCAGAGAAGGGATAAATGTGTAAAGCCAAATATTTTCTTTTGCCTGATTTATTTTGCATTGTTTATTTTATGCTAAATGACTCCACAGCGCCAAAATTTTGTGACATGATTAGTAATTATTAGCACAATTAATTATTAATAGCACTCATCTAGTAGTTTTTAAATTAAGAAACAAGTTTGAAAAGTTTCCTTATTAACTGATGAGACCCTTAAATTAACAGATACATTCGGAAAAATCAACCCGATTTTATGTGAAATTTCAAATCAACTTGGAAAAGCATTTTGGTCATCTGGCTCAAATGATCGAAACAGATCAACTTGTTGTTTTAACACCTGATTTGAACAGTTTTCTTTTTGCTTGTGCATACAAGCATCCAAACCGGTTGAGTTGATCCTCTCTCTCTCTCCCTCTCCCTCTCCCTCTCCCTCTCCTTCTCCCTCTCTCTCTCTCTCTCTCTCTCTCTCTCTCTCTCTCTCTCTCTCTCT
>NW_015412559.1:0-1849 GCF_001527695.2 Protobothrops mucrosquamatus | reverse complement strand
CAAGCAAGCACCCACAGCAAAGTAACTCGGTTTGCCTTGTTCCAAAACGATCGTCTCAAGATTTTTGCCAAATCAGGGCCGTGTCTTGGGTGAGTCGAGGAGAATCCTGCTCGGTTTAGATCCGGGGGAAGATCAGCGTATCCATCGCTTCGTCCTCTTCATTTACCAAATTCCTAAAGTATGGGCACCCATCCCACACACATCGATCCACGCGACGGTGGATTTCGAGATGCTTTCTCTCTCGGGAGGTCCTTTTGTGCGTGTGTTGGTGTGTGTGAGCATTTAAAGCCGTGTCGGGCTTTTTAAACACACTGGCGTTAAATCTCTTCATTCAGGGGAGTCTGCAGGGTTGCGTTAAGTTGTGTGGAAGAGTTGAAGGGGTGGCGTTTCTTTGTTTTCAGAAAAAGAAGCTGAAGGTCGTTTAGAGTTAGGCAACGTTTGGGTGGATGCTGACTCCAAAGCAGGGCTGTCCGGCCTTGGCAACTTGTAAGACCTGTGGACCTCAACTCCCAGAATTCCCCCAAGTGCTAGCTGGCTGGAGAATTCTGGGAATTGAAGTCCACGCGTCTTCGCTGGCTGGGGGATTCTGGGAATTGAAGTCCACGCGTCTTCGTTGGCTGGGGGATTCTGGGAATTGGAAGTTCACGAGTCTTAGCTGGCTGGGGAATTCTGGGAATTGAAGTCCTCAAGTCTTGGACTGTCAAGGTTGGACACCCCTGCTCTAAAGCTTTGGGCTTACTCAAATAAGTTGCTTTAAAATTTATTGGGCCTGGAGTCAACCATGTCTCTTCCACAAGCTTTTTTTTCCAACTCTGCTGCTTCCTGGTCCGATGGGATTTGGGGAGCTGAACTTCTCTTGCAGGAACAAAAACCAGGTTTTTTTTTTTTCTTCTTTCAGTTTTTTCCTCCCCTTTGCCCCCAATTTGAGGATTTGGTCTTGCTAACTGATGCTTTTTTCTTTTTTTCTTCTTTTTTTTTTAAAAAAAAACAAAACCTCCGTCCCCATTCCTTTTTCTCTTTCCCCTCCAGTGGCAAAGTTTTCTGCAAGATCCCGCTTGCAGAAGGAGAGGCATTTTTTTTTTTTTCTGGAATAGGGTTTCTGTGTAATATTATACTTGTAATGTGCCTGATTTTTCTAAGATTGTCTTTACAACCTACCTCCGACGTTCCCCTGTCACACGCATCCTTCCGCCTCCTCGACAAAGGCTTCTTCTCGTCCTCCACCTGAGTCTCCTTATCTTTGCCGAAAGTGGAGACTCGGGACTGCCAAAGCAAATGGGGTCTGCTCTCTCTCTCTCTGTGTCTCTCTCTCTGTCACTGGGGTGGGAGCGACAATCCAGCCTGCACAAGTGATGGAATTGGTTGACTTGATGCAAATTTGAATTTCGCAAAGGCCGGTGTGGCGTCTTTCTCCTTGATTCTCCCTACCTGGCTTGGCAGGAGAAGTCAGCCTTTTTGAACTGGGTGCCTCACTTTTTGTTGCTGTGCTACCTAGGATGATGGGCCGCCCCCCCCCAATAGTGGGAAGGACAGAGTTGGGTCCCAGTGGGGTAGATGTGGCCCACGGAGAGCCAGGAACAAAGTGACCGGTGGAAGCTTTGATCCAGTCACCTTCCCTGCCCGCTCAGTCCTTCCAGAGGACTTGAAGCTTGAAGACTAAAAAAGCGTTCCCTTACGGTCTTGGGAACTCAGCTTGAGTTACGCGTAGGGGAGAGAGAGCTGCTATTTGTGCACTTAACTTGGCTCTGGATTCCCTTTTAGCTGCGACCTTTTTTAAAATGTTATTTTTAACTCTTTTTCTCTCCCCGTACCCCAGGGAGATGTGAGGGCTGGCTGTCAGCCCCCCCCC
>NW_015412558.1:0-1849 GCF_001527695.2 Protobothrops mucrosquamatus | reverse complement strand
TCCTTACACAATCTTTATGTTTAACAGCTCAGAGATGAGGAGTCTTTTAAAAAAGGATGAAGTCTAAAACATATGAATTTGTGTTATACATACTTAAAGGAATACTGGATATTCAGACCAGGCTTTTCTCTAGCTGTGCTGGACTGCATATGCCAAACAAAAACAAAATACAGTTATCATGACTGAAAGCATAAAATATATAAAATCCACAACACAGAGAAAAGGGTAGTCCTGGGTCTGTTTCCTTCAGAAAATTCATGAGAAATATGAGAATTATCATATAGATTAACCTTTCCTAGCTTCATCTAGAAAGCTTCTGAATCACAATTATCTCCATTGACTTGATCAGCTAGCTCTCTGTTTCCTTCAAATTAGGAGAATCTGCATAGGAGTGTCAAAATCAGCAAGAGGGAAGACACAGCATTGAGATTCATAACAACTGGATCCATGATTTTACAACTGTTGATTTAGCAACCATTCAAAGTTACAGTGACGCTGAAAAAATGACTTACAACTGTTCCTTGCACTGTTGTAGCATCCCCATGATTACATGATCAAAATTCACTTGGCAACCAGGATGTATTTACAATGGTTGCAGTGTCCCAGGGTCATGTGATTGCCACTTGTGATCTTTCCCTTCAGCTTCCAACAAGCAAAGTCAATGGGGGAAGCTGGATTCACTTAATGACTGAATGATTCACTTAACAACTGAAGTGTTTTGCTTAACTATTATGGCAAAAAAGTCAAGAAATCAGGAATGACTCACTTAAAAACTGCCCTGCTTAGCAATGGAAATTTTAATCCCAATTGTGATTGTAATTTGAGGACTACCTACTGTTAGTTCTTGTACCTCATTTATTTCCTCAAATGACAGTTTTCCTGCATAATAAACTAGTAGAATGAGTTGTGGGGTTCTCCATCATATTAAGCAATGACAATGATAGAAAATTGGAATAAATCATTACTAATGTTATATTCTGCATATTAGTCTTGTATTTAAAAGTTGAAATTGGAGAGCATCTAGACCAGGCATGTCAAATTGCCAGCCCGTGGGCCAGATGCGTCACGCCAAAACCGCACCTACCCCATTGCCGCAATGGGGGAAAAGTCCCAATATGTCATGTGACATCACATGATGTCGCGAGTTTGACATGCCTGAGCTAGACGGTGGACTAAGCCTATCCTTAAACTAAAGATGAAGGAAAAGGTGAATAATTCTGCTTCAATAACTAACAAAAATATCCTTAATGTTATTTTCTTAAGAAATGAATTTTTTCAAAAAATACAGATATTTATTCTGATCCTAACTTTTGAATAATCATCTATTCAGTAATTATCTGTATTCATATCATTGCAGGTATTTATAAATTTCTGTCGAGGAGCATTTATGCTAGGAGAAATATGTGGTCCAATAATTATTACTGCATGCAGAGTAAACCTGAAGAAAGGGTACTCATTATAATTTTTCTTCATGCTCATTTACTGCCCATTTACAGCAGAATAATACAGGATTTTTTTTCACATCAGTTTTCTGAAGTTTACAATTCAAACAGGTGGGATTTTAAAAACTTTTCTACATTTTCTCACTGGTTCTTATTTATTTTTAATAGACACTTTCCACAAAGATATAATAATAATAATAATAGTAACGTTGGAAGGGACCTTGAAGGTCATCTAGTCCAACCCCCTGCTCAGGCAGGAAACCCTATACCATTTCGGACAAATGGCTGTCCAGTCTCTTCTTAAAAACTTCCAGGGTTGGAGCATTCACCGCTTCTGGAGGCAGGTTGTTCCACTGGTTAATTGTTCTCACTGTCAGGAAGTTTCTCCTTAGTTCTAGATTGCTTCT
>NW_015412557.1:0-1849 GCF_001527695.2 Protobothrops mucrosquamatus | reverse complement strand
TGGATGGCAGCAATTTCTCATTTCCTAGACTGCCCAGGCAGGGAGAGCTGTGCCAAGTCAGAATCATAATAGTCTCTCTTCCCAGATCTGACCTAGTACATGATCTCATGTACAATGAGATGTAGGTGATCAAAGACTTATTAATGACCACCACGGACATTGATCAAACCCATGGCCAAATATGTTCCTCAGTGACCTGGATGTTTTCTTATCCTGTGAAATGGGCTTTTATGGTACCTAATTCTCAACATTTTTAACTTTCATAGTTGGCAATACTTTTAAGTTTAGATTATAGTTGCATGTTAGCCGTGACCACCATTAGTTCTTAAAGGAAAGAGGGGGGCTAGCTGTTGCTGTTTTTAATTACACTAATTGCACAATACCATGCATCATCTCATGTTGCTTTTTGGATTTCCAATTTGAAAAAGTACCACAGGAAGGAAGTCTCTTCATTGGTATTTAATTGTAACTTGAGAAAGATCACAATGCAAGATGATGTATTCACATCTATTCCTTGATTACCTTATAATTATGGAAAGAGCAAACACTTCCTCCAAATATTTGAAGACATATTGAAATCATTCCCTCCCCATCATATTGAATTAGAACTATTGGAAAAGAAGTGTTGGAAAACCAAAATGTTGGAAAATTACATAGCAATTTCCAATTTAGTTTGCACCCAGTATATGCCTAGTCATTCCCTGTTTCCTGGTCATAGCAAGCACACATACCACTCAGATTTGCTAGCAAAAATAAAAGCTTGGTGTTTATATAACTTCATCAAATATCAAAACTGTTATCTAGCAAACAGGGCAAAAGATAGGCCAAAGCACGCAAAAGTTAAACTTGTCCAATTGGCAAGAGATAAAAAGGCAAAAGAATAAATTATAACAATAAATGTTATCTATGTATTTCTTAATATGCAGAACCTTCCAGAGCCACTGGAAATAAGGGTGTAGGGCAACTCACTGTGGCCAACTTGCCACGGGACAACTGGCTGTGGTACAATTCAATGCTGCAATGCTGCATGAATAGCTTCATTCAGATACTTTTATCATTGGTGACCATGTTTTTGTTGTTGAAATTATTGTAACTCATATATTTCTAATTATTTTTTTATTATTATTAGGCATGGTTCTGTCAAAATTAATTTAACTTTTGTATTTGTTGAATTGTCCTACAATGAGTTTTCCCGCAGCGACTTGGCCACAGTGAGTTCTGTGGAAAGGTTGGTTGTGGCGAGTTGTCCCATTCCAGGAAACAATACCATAGGCAATGAGTATGGGAATGGGAATGGCCTTTAGTTATTCTACCTTTTAAATGTAAATAACAGCAGTTAAATGGAGATGAAAAGTAGGACACAATGTCATCCTCTATTCTACATGGGGGGAGGAGACCATTCAGCAGATGTGGAGAAGAACTGTCCATATTGTCTTAGTTAAGAAGAATGCCACTAGAATGGGGAGCTTGCGGATACCACCTATGAGAACACATAACCTTACCTTGTCCTGTCTGTTCCCCATGACTCACTTTTCTTTTTGACTAGCCAATCAACTTTTAGCTAGGTTCCAAGAAAGAAAAAACATTTTTCACCAGTAATATTAAAAAGAGAAGAAAAATAATGATCTGGGACAGAAGTGGCAGAAGGAGGAAATGAGATTCCCTGTTCAATGCTCCTGAAGTTTCTGTAATGGATATATGTAGGCTTGTTTGCTTATACCATAGTTTGTAGTCAGCTATGAGGGCGAGTTTGATGTAGTGATTAAAGACAACAGGCTAGAAACCAGGAGATTGTGAATTCTAGTCTTGCCTTAGGCACAAAGCCAGTTGGGTGACCTTGGTCCAATCC
>NW_015412556.1:0-1849 GCF_001527695.2 Protobothrops mucrosquamatus | reverse complement strand
TATTATTATTATTATTATTATTATTATTATTATTATTATTATTATTATTATTATTATTATTATTATTATTATTATTATTATTATTATTATTATTATTATTATTATTATTATTATTATAATGTGGATCTCTGTAAACCCCAGAGAAAACTATACTGTATGCACAGCAGACTCAACTATTTATTTAAGCCAAATAAATAAATATCCCCAAATTAGTGGAAGGTGGCTTTTCCTAACAAATCTTGAGACATATTTAATATACTTTGCAATGTTGCTGAAAATTTTGTAGTACAGCTCAGTAGCTATTAAGAGAACTGTAATTCCCTAGGCAGTGATTTAATTTAGCCTTTAAAAACAAGGAGACAGAGAGGATAAGTTTTAATGTTATGTAAGCAAGCTGGGATATATGATCTTGTACTTCTGCCTGTTCTGGGCTTTTTGGAACAGAAAGCTGAAAAAGATATAAGATTCCAGCACAACTTATACAATCATAGAGTTGAAAGGGTTTGTTTAGGCTGGTGAATCCAACCTCTAGCTCAGTACAGGAATCTAAATTAAAGTATCTGCAAAATATGATTATCTAGCATTTTCCAGTGAAAGAGAATTTACCACCCAATTCTTGAAATCTGGCTCTCTTATTAAACTTCTCTTACTCTTAGGAAGGATTCTACCTTCTTGTAGTTTAATTCCGTTACTCTCTTCCATGTCCTACACTCTGGAAAGACAGAAATCAGAAATCATGTCACATCCTTTCAGTTATTTTAAGAGTACTATTATCCCCCCTCCTCCCGTTGCTTCATCTTCCTTTCTCAAAACTAAGTATTCCCAAATTTATCTTATAATCTGATAGATGTATGCAGTTGATGAT
This sequence comes from Protobothrops mucrosquamatus, assembly GCF_001527695.2. NCBI lineage: Eukaryota > Metazoa > Chordata > Lepidosauria > Squamata > Viperidae > Protobothrops > Protobothrops mucrosquamatus. The sequence continues at coordinate 984 of NW_015412556.1, read as the reverse complement.
AAACTGGGAAGAGATGTCTTCATTTCTTGTGGCTTTCATAATTCTAATCCATCAGTTTCATGTGAATCAAATGCTTAGCATAGTAGTAGTAGGAATAATTTTTTTTCTGGGTGCCCCTCTCTGATTACTTGTAATAGGAAAAGTCTAGGAAGTCAATATGTTAATTCCAATGGATCTCTGCTGGAGACCCAGAAAATATTATCTTTTCAGATCTCATGGATCTAGATTTGAGACTGGAGACATTGGAAGGCAATTATAAATAGAGCATGGTGCCAATTCCGTTGCTGACTTCTGCTGAATGGTGCACTAATAAGGAACAATTCCATCCATTGTCAAGTTTGCTTGTTAAAACCAAGTTTGTCTTTTGATTATTTAAAAGAATCATTTTAGGGACAGGAGGTGCTTAGGGGCTATAAATATAATGCAATCAATGGAAACTCATTTTTTTGACTTTGGAGTGAGCAGAATTTCATTTTGCTAAGTAATACTGCATGGAATCAAGTATGTACTTGTTATCTGTACAAGGAACAGATACGTTCATTTTCTGTTAGAAGAAAGCAAAGGTATGAGGTTCTGAGTTACAAATGGTTGAACTCTGAATATTCAGGTGATCATTTATCCCTTGATATTTTTTCCCCTTTTCTATGTATTAGCTAGACCACCTTCATTCAAAAATAATCTTATTGATGTGAATAACATAACTAAAAATAGGAATGAAATCTGACCTTATCCAGATGGATTTTTGCCCACCCCATCAATATTTTCTTGTCTCTTCCCCTCTACACCAAAGAACTTAGGAGACTCTCCAGAGCACATTTGGGAACATTATAAACTATGATGAGTAGACTAGCTCTATTATTAGAAAGAGGCCACTAGATCTCATTTTTGCTTCACCATTTAGTTTCTCATATCACCATCACGCATGCATTTATATGTGACAACAAAAGAAGAACATACAGTAATGCTTATGCTTAATTTTAATTA
>NW_015412555.1:0-1849 GCF_001527695.2 Protobothrops mucrosquamatus | reverse complement strand
ACAGGAAGACTATTGTTATTTTGAGGAATTCATCACATATTTTCATTTCTCCTCCACATTAAGAAAAGTCTAGAAGTTTAGAGCTCATTCTAAACCAGGCATCCCAAAGTCGCTTTTTCCAAGGTCAGGTATGCCATAAAGTCCTGGTGCCAGGTTTTGATAAAAAAAATCTTGGAGTTGTTGTTGCTGTTGGTCTGAGGTGTCACTGCTGTTGTTATTAAGGAGCTCCTGGCAGCTTGTGAAAGATATGGGTATTAACTTGCTTGGTATGTAGGCTTTTTATGTTATGCTTTTCAATCTCTTTGAATAATAATAAAGCTTAAAACCCCTTTATTTACTGGGGGGCTTATTGTCTCTGGATCCAAAAGAACCCATTGCTAGGGAGCCTGCTTTTAAGTATGGGTCTCTCTCTCTCTCTCTCCCATCCTCAGGTTCTTTACCATCCTCAGGGCCTATGAAAACAATAAGTCCAAACCTTCTTTGTTACAGTCCTTCAAGTATCGGAAGACTGCCCTCATGTCTCCCCTTAGTCTTTTTTTAAAGGTTAAATATACCCACTTCTTTGAACTGTTCTTCACAGGATTTAGACTCCAAGCCTCTCACTGTCTTTGTTTTTCTTCTCAGCACTTTTTCCAGTTCCTCAGCATCCTTCTTACATTATGGACACAATATTACAAGTATGGTCCAACCACTGCAGCACAGAGTGTTACTATGATTTCTTGTGATCTTGACACTACGCCTCTGTGGATGCAGCCCAAGATTGCATTGGGGTTGTGTTTTTTTGGGGGGGGGGGGGTTGGCAGCTACAGCACATTGCTGGTTTATGTTTAAATCTGTGGTCTACCAGGACAACCACATCCTTCTCGCTAGTGCTAAACCAGGGATCACCTATTTTGAACCTGCATATTTGGTTTTTCCTATCAAAGTGCAGAGCCTTATATTTCTTTCTGGTGTATTGACATTTCTGTAAATTATTTACCAAAACATAAATGGATGCGGTAATTTATTTATTAGGGATGATCTACTTTTCCAGTTTTTATTTGTATAATTCATGACACCTTTCCCCAAGCATTTTTGGTAGGTGGGACTATGGCTCAGTACTTGTAAAGTCTGAATGAAGTCAAATACACAGCAAACTTGTAAAAATGTTATTTTGATCTAGCCCCTTGGCCCTTGATTCTAAAGAGTGCCTCCTTTACTTTGTCTCGGATTCTTCTTACTTTAGTCTCTCTAAAAGCAAGATAGCATGATATTGTACCCTCATTCACAAAACTTGATACTTAAGTTTGTTTTCATGGTGGACAATATATGGAATCAAGATACCATCTGACTACAGATCAAACTGCCTGGAGGTTGAGCTTCTTTTAAAGTAAAAGGTGGTTTTATTCTGATCATGCAGAAGTTGAATCATTACTGTATGTGACTTTCTGATTGTCAGTAGATTGCATGTACTAATCTGTGTCTGAAATACCCATGCATCTACTCAAACACGGGTAGACTTTGTACAGAGAAGAGCAACAAAGATGATTAGGGGACTGGAGGCTAAAACATATGAGGAACGGTTGCTGGAATTGGGTATGTCTAGTTTAATGAAGAGAAGGACGAGGGGGGACATGATAGCAGTCTTCCAATATCTCAGGGGCTGCTACTAAGAAGAGGGAGTCAAGCTATTCTCCAAAGCGCCTGAAGGCAGGACAAGAAGCAACGGATGGAAACTGATCAAGGAGAGAAGCAACCTAGAACTAAGGAGAAACTTCCTGACAGTTAGAACAATTAACCAGTGGAACAACCTGCCTCCAGAAGCGGTGAATGCTCCAACACTGGAAGTTTTTAAGAAGAGACTGGACAG
>NW_015412554.1:0-1849 GCF_001527695.2 Protobothrops mucrosquamatus | reverse complement strand
ATTTATAAGCAAGCTCTCCCAGCATCCTGATTATACCCTGACGATGATGGCAGTTTTAGGCCATCGAAAGCTTGGTTTTATTTATTAAAACTGTATTGTTTTATACTTCCTGGTGATCACTTTGTTGTCTTTTAAAAATATGTTCATACCCAGGAATCGATCTTCTATTTTTAATGTTATTTTATATATATATATATATGTGCAGGTCTTGGCATATTCGGGTCTTTCCCCATGTAAGATTGAGAGTATCTTGGCGACGTTTCGACGAGGTCCCACTCGTCATCTTCAGGCTGGGGTCTTCAGCTTCGTGCTTGTGCGAGCAAAGTGTGATCGGAGCTGCCGTCTCTCTATAAATATTGGTGGGGGGTGTGTGTGGAGTGCTGGCTTAGTTGCTGTAGGTGGATTGGTTGGCTGTGTGGGAGCTATTGTTTGTGGTTTGTTCAGCTGTTTTGTAACATCCTGAGTAGTTGAGGTGCTGGCTGTGTGCCCATTAGTCTTTTGTGTTATAACAACCTGGGCAATGGGTTGTGTGATTACATCCTGAGATCTAGTGTAGTGATATCCTGAGTTTTGTGTTGCAACATCCTGGGTGGTTGGCTGTGTTGCAACACAAAACCATTTGGTTGAAGTTTTTTTGGAAGAACGAGCCCATTGGTATTCATTAAATCGCTTCCCTATTACTCCAATTTCCCACAATTGTCCTGATAGATTTATCTTCCATTCAGTCTGTTCTTCCTTTTCTTTAAATTTATTCTGATTTCTTAATTTATAAAAAGTCTTTTCCATTTTCAATGTTGTCACTCCCTTTTCTGATTTTTCAGTTGGCTGGGTCTGTTGGTCATTTGGGTCCTCTGTCTTAGTGTTTAGTTGTTCCAATTTTCCTTTTGTTTTCTGCATTGTTAGTTCTTTGCTTGTAGTCAAGATCTGGGTTTGTATATTTAAGCTAGCACCTTGTTTCTTGGTGTTGCTTCTTATTTTGTCACAAGCTGAAAGGATGGTTTCATTTATTGATTTCAACATGGAAAGGATTTTTTCCTGGTCTTCATCCATATTCTCTTGATAGTATGTTAAGTTGAAGACTTTAAAATCAAACGTTAAAAATATTTTTTTTGTCTTTTGTAGCTGGGTACGGGACATCTATTTCACGTTTTATAGGTGGTCTTTAGAGTAAAAATTGTTTATCAAGTAAGAGTTTATAATCCAAGGTGTTCCATCATCTCATATAATTATATACGCTTCTCATGCAGGAAAATAGGAAAGCAATTCCCCAAGTATAGCTCTGAAAGTCAGTAAAAGTTTACATTCATAGTTCAAGCAGGCCCCTATAAGCTGCCCAGAAGTCCCTTCTTTGCAGCTGGGTTTTTCAAAGGTAGTAACTGTCAAGGTCAAACAAATTTTATCTGAAGTCTGGGCTTCAAGCCATGTCTCTTTTGGGCAATAACAAACTGTAATACCATACTTTGTCACAAGATGTCACCAATGCCGTTTTAAGCTTTTTAAGTCCAAAATTTATATGGTGGTTTTTCAAGTCTTATTTTTTTAAAAAATAAGAACATCTTCAATGAGAAAAGGAACACTTAAGTTATTCCAATAAAATTAGGGAAAACATTCTTTCAAGAATTAAATAAATTGGTCACCAAATTTATATGACAAAGGAAAAAACCCAGGATTAAATTAAAACTATTACAAGATATGAAAGATAAAGGGGGATTGGCGTTACCAGAGTGGGAAATATATTACCAAGCATCGAGCTTAACTTGGCTAAAAGATTGGATGGATTTGAAAAATACTAGGGTTTTAACAATAGAAGGACATGACTTGCAAGCAGGGTGGCATGCTTTCCTATGGG
>NW_015412553.1:0-1849 GCF_001527695.2 Protobothrops mucrosquamatus | reverse complement strand
CTAGTTTAATGAAGAGAAGGACGAGGGGGGACATGATAGCAGTGTTCCAATATCTCAGGGGTTGCCATAAAGAAGAGGGAGTCAAGCTATTCTCCAAAGCACCTGAAGGCAGGACAAGAAGCAACGGGTGGAAACTAATCAAGGAGAGAAGCAATCTAGAACTAAGGAGAAACTTCCTGACAGTGAGAACAATTAACCAATGGAACAACCTGCCTCCAGAAGTGGTGAATGCTCCAACACTGGAAGTTTTTAAGAAGAAACTGGACAGCCATCTATCCGAAATGGTGTAGGGTTTCCTGCCTGAGCAGGGGGTTGGACTCGATGACCTCCAAGGTCCCTTCCAACTTTATTATTATTATTATTATTATTATTATTATTATTATTATTATTATTATTATTATTATTATTATTATTAAATTTGGGAAGCTCATTTTAGCATTTTAAAAGGAAGTTTTTCAGTAATAATGAAACATCCGAGGGTAAGGGATCAAGAACTCTGAGCTCCCCGACATTACTCCCCAGTCCCAGCCGGCTTACCTATCGGGTGTAAGTCTGGTGAGAGTTTCACAGTCCTGGCGGAAGTGAAATGAAGGGAAAACACAATTTATACAAACCGAAGTTTTATTTACAAGGCTCGTTGCTAGCAGAGTGTTGGAGATATTGAAGGGGTGTCCACTGAATCTAACACGTTTCTTAATTATTGCTCTAATATAACGATTACGAGATCCTCTTTTCCCAAGGAGCATAAACCCCACGCAAAGTGGGATTTCTTTCTTAGTTTTAGCTGTGCTTTGAATCTTTCAGGGTCTCCACCCCTCCCCGCTTCTGATCTGTCCTCCGGTTTCACGCAGAACTACCACTTCCTGGTTTTACACGCGGCCGCGCAAGATCGACTCCTCTCCTGTACTCCGCGCTCCGGGTTTCTCCGATCTCTCGGCCGGCTCCGCCCCGCGGCTCCTGTTTCAGCCGCTGCTACAGGGACCCCCAAGATGGAAACGCAGGGGCTGCCTGCCGCCGCGGAGGCGGCCCAGCCCGAGCCCGCCAGCCAACAACATGGCGCTGGTGCGGCCGCCGCGGACGACGGGGCTCCCTCCTCAGGGCCTGTTCGCCGACTTCCTCAGCCTCGTGACTCTACGGGGGCGGCGGCAGCGGGGGCCTGGGGCCTGGACGTGACATTCCCGGTGCTGCTGCTCCTCGAGGGGAAGCTGCCGGAGCCGCCGCCGCCGCCGCCTTCTCAGCAGTTGCCACCGCCGCCTCCAGTGCCGCCGCCGCCGCCGGGATCTGCTACCTCCGCCGGCGCGCCCGCCTCCGCCGCCTTGTCCCCGCCAGCCGGAGGCCCCGGGCAGCCGCCGGAAAACGACGCTCTGCTGCTGGTGCTTAACTTGGTGCGGGGCGGAGCCTCCGGAAACCCCTCGCGAGGCTCCTCTCAGGATTCCCCGCCGACGCAGCGGCCGCGGGTGGAGGGCAAGCCGGGCGGCGAGGCGGGAGGAGGAGGCCCGGCCTCGGCGCCGCTCTCGGAGGGCGGAGGGCCGCAGGAGGAGGGTGGCGGCGGCGGCGGGCAGGGGAATTCCTCCTTTTCGGGCACGCTGACCATCAACAACCAGAGCCTGCTGGTCCGCTTCGAAAATGGGACGCTTAGCTTCGGCGGCCCGGCGCCGGCAGCCCCAGCGCCGCCTCCTCCTCCGGCTCAGCCGAGCGACGCCGCCCAGCCGCCGGCTGCACCCTCCGGCGGGTCTTCGCGGGCCCCGGCCTCACATCCTCGGCCGGACTCCCACCGCGCCGAGACCTTTTCCCGCAAGCAGCTGCTGCGCCTGCATCAACTGTCGGCGCGCGGCGGGAGCCCAACGGG
>NW_015412552.1:0-1849 GCF_001527695.2 Protobothrops mucrosquamatus | reverse complement strand
TCTTATCTTCACCGAATCAAAAGAGGAACATGTCAACCTAGTCAGAGCGGTTTTAAAGAAACTGCGAGCCGCCCACCTATATGCCAAACTCTCGAAATGCGAATTCCACCAGGAAAAGATAGACTACCTAGGTTATCGCATATCCCCACAAGGCATTGAAATGGACCCAGAGAAGGTCAGGGCAGTATTAGATTGGGCACCACCCCGCACAAGAAAGCAACTACAAAGTTTCCTGCGCTTTGCAAACTTTTACCGTCAATTCATCCCCTCATTTGCTCAGATAGCCCTGCCCCTCACTAACTTACTAAAAACAAAGGGAGCATCCTCAGTAAAACCTAACCAGTCACTAACATGGACAATGGAGTGCCAAACAGCGTTTGAGAGATTAAAGAGACTTTTTTTCTGCTGAACCAGTACTGAGGCACCCAGACATGGATAAGCCCTTCGTAATACAAGCGGATGCAAGCGATGTGGCAGTGGGGGCTGTACTATTACAAGAAAACGATGGGGTATTGCAACCCTGTGCATATACATCCAAGAAACTCACGAAAACAGAACAGCGCTGGCCCGTATGGGAGAAAGAGGCATACGGGATACGTTGGTCGTTACTCACGTGGTGCCAGTTCCTAGAAGGCAACAAAATTCCCTTCCAGGTATGGACTGATCACAAGAATTTGGAAGCCCTGAAAACACCCAGGAAACTCAACCCCAAACAAGCCCATTGGTCCCAGCATTTCCACCAGTTCCAATTTAAGCTCAAACATTTGCCGGGGAGAAAGAACTTCCTGGCAGATGCACTATGTCGAATGCCCCAATATAACAGCACGTGAACCACAGACTCTAAACCGATGATGGCAGAATCACAACTGGCAGCACCAGTAACCACCAGAGCCCAGGCTAAATTAAAACCACAACTGAGCAGCCAAACTGGAATTGAATTCCGGAAAAGTTTGGAAACAGATGAATGGTTCCTGAAAAACAAAAATGTGTGCAAAATGAGAGACGGGTTGCCTTGGGTAGGGGAAAAGTTATATATACCAACAACCCAGAGAGTCACATTCATACAACTTTGCCATGACACAAAATCAGCAGGGCATTTTGGATTTGTAAAAACATTACACTTAACTAAACGGCAATTTTGTGGCCATCCATAAAAAAGGACATAGAAAGTTATGTGGCCAGCTGCCCAAAGTGTGCAATGGCAAAGAAGTTGCAAGGGAAATCGCCCGGACTGTTACAAACAGTGGCAAATCCTTCAGCCCCATGGAGGGAAATAGCCATGGATTTTATAGTGGAATTACCAGAAAGCAATGGAAACACTGTCATCTGGACGGTCACGGACTTGTTTTCCAAACAGGTATACTTTATCCTTTGCCAAAAGATTCCCACTGCAAAAACCTTAGTGAAACTTTTTGTCCAGCATATTTACAGATTGCATGGAGCACCCCAACGCATCATCTCTGATAGGGGAGTGCAATTTACGTCTGCATTTTGGAAGGAATTTTTATCCCTCTTAGGAACCACTCAGGGACTGACATCTAGCCATCATCCACAGGGGGATGGACAAACAGAACAGTGTCACTCAGTACTTGAGCAATATTTAAGATGTTTTATTGATTATCAGCAGAAAACGTGGACGGACCTACTATTTTTCGCAGAAGTTGCCTACAATAATGCAGTCCACTCCAGCACAGGTTACACTCCTTTTCAAATAGCCAACGGTCAAAGTTTCAACCCCATGCCAGAATTAACCCCAAACGAACCAACGATCCCATCACTGAAAGAATGGATGGAACAATTACAAAACACCTGGCCAATAGTTAGAAAAGCACTAGATGAAGCTAGGCAG
>NW_015412551.1:0-1849 GCF_001527695.2 Protobothrops mucrosquamatus | reverse complement strand
TTCTAGGTTGCTTCTCTCCTTGATTAGTTTCCATCCATTGCTTCTTGTCCTGCCTTCAGGCGCTTTGGAGAATAGCTTGACTCCCTCTTCTTTGTGGCAGCCCCTGAGATATTGGAACACTGCTATCATGTCCCCCCTCGTCCTTCTCTTCATTAAACTAGACATACCCAATTCCAGCAACCGTTCCTTATATGTTTTACCCTCCAGTCCCCTAATCTCTTTGTTGCTCTTCTCTGTACTCTTTCTAGAGTCTCAATGTCTTTTTTACATCGTGGTGACCAAAACTGGATGCAGTATTCCAAATGTGGCCTTACCAAGACATTGTAAAGTGGTATTAATACTTCACGTGATCTTGATTCTATCCCTCTGTTAATACAGCCTAGCACTGTGTTGGCTTTTTTGGCAGCTGCAGCACACTGCTGGCTCATATTTAAATGATTGTCCACTAGGACTCCGAGATCCCTCTCACAGTTACTACTATTGAGCAAGGTACCCCCTATACTATACCTGTACATTTGGTTTTTCTTGCCTAAATGTAGAACTTTACTAAATGTAGAACCTTACTTTTTTCACCACTGAATTTCATTTTGTTAGATAGCGCCCAGTGTTCAAGTCTGTCCATGGTAAAGAGCATTTTGGAAAAGGAGAACAATTTTGCTGGTTCTTTTTCTATGATTTTGTGACTGGCCATACTGATTAGAATGGCAAGTTGCAACACTACCCAAACTTGGTTGATCCACCCCAAAACTAAGCAATTTCAGTCCTGGTTAGTATTTAGTTGGAACTCAACCTGGATGGCCCCCATGCTTGTAGGCTTGATTGTAAACTCTAAGTCAATGGCCTGTGTTTCTGCACTGTTGCCAAGAAAATGTCATGTATTTATCAACATCATCAATATGAGTTGAACTTCACTCCAGAAGTCTTTAGAGAGGGAATCTTTACAGTGTCCATGCAAATATTTTGTAAAACAATAAGTAAAGCAGAATTAAAGTGCCCTGTATCTCTATTGTGCCTCTATTGATACCCTTTATTTTGTCCCCACTAATTCAAACCAATTGCCTACTCCCTCTTTACCATATTTATTTTAAAATATTATAAAGCACCAAGATATATTTCTTGGGGTCTGACTTCAACCACATGAGGTAGAAAGTCCTGCCTTTTGCAACAGGGCCTTATGAGATTCTTTAAGAAAAAAATAGTTAATAAATGAGTAAATTTGATCTGGTTAGTTGGCAGTCTCAGCATCTAGATACACAATGAATAATTGACAATTATGAACTGAGGGTAGGTTGATGAACTGAAATGAGTGTATAATATTTAGATAAGCACTTTTCTTTCTTAGATAGCTGCTGTCTCATAAATCATACATTGGACTTTTTATGAACTGGGCACTTTTAAGTATCTAATATTTATTACCCAAACGTAGAAGTAGTCTTTCTTTTGCACCTCTGCTAGCAGAGGGACAAAAACACACTTTTTAAAAAGCACATTCAAGTTTACAAGTTACTTTAGTAATCTAGGCTGACAATTTAAGTTTCAAGGAATTTCACATGGATTTTCTTTCTCCACATCTACAATTAAACCTAGAACCCAACAGGAGGCCTATACAGTGCCTTGAGGGCTCCTTATGAACTGAAATACTTAAGAGTTTTAGGATAACCAGCTCATATGAAGGAATTGTCTGCAAATTGTGGAATATGAACTGGGAGACAAACCAGAGGTAACTGGTAATAATAATAATAATAATAATAATAATAATAATAATAATAATAATAATAATAATAATAATAATAAATAATAATAATAATAATAATAATAATAATAATAATAATAATAATAATAATAATAA
>NW_015412550.1:0-1849 GCF_001527695.2 Protobothrops mucrosquamatus | reverse complement strand
GGACTAGAACTCACCGTCTCCTGGTGATCGGCCCAAAGTCTCCTAGTTGGCTTTCATGGTTAAGGCAGGACTAGAACTCACCGTCTCCTGTGATTGGCCTAAAGTCACCCAGCCGGCTTTCATGGCTAAGGCAGGACTAGAACTCACCGTCTCCTGGTGATCGGCCCAAAGTCTCCTAGTTGGCTTTCATGGTTAAGGCAGGACTAGAACTCACTGTCTCCTGGTGATTGGCCCAAATTCACCCAGCCGGCTTTCATGCCTAAGGCAGGACTAGAACTCACCGTCTCCTGGTGATCGGCCCAAAGTCTCCTAGTTGGCTTTCATGGTTAAGGCAGGACTAGAACTCACCGTCTCCTGGCAATTGACCCAAAGTCACCCAGCCGGCTTTTGTGCCCGAGGCAGGACTAGAACTCAGAGTCTTAGCATTCCTTGAACATGTTTAATTGGGTCCAACCTGGCCATGCCAGATTCTTCCTTCCTTCCTTCCTTCTTTCCTTCCTTCTTTCTTTCTTTCTTTCTTTCTTTCTTTCTTTCTTTCTTTCTTTCTTTCTTTCTTTCTTTCTTTCTTTCTTTCTTTCTTTCTTTCTTTCTCTTTCCTTCCTTCCTTCCATCCTTCCTTCCTTCCTTCCTTCCTTCCTTCTTCCTTCCTTCCTTCCTTCCTTCCTTCCTTCCTTCCTTCCTTCCTTCCTTTCTTTCTTTCTTTCTTTCTTTCTTTCATTGTTTTTGGGAACGAAGGAGAGAAAGGATTTGCCGAGCTTCAGTGGAAAGACTTGTGTGTTGCTGAGGAGAATTATGTCACCGGGGAATGCCAAGTGCTACTTCAGAGGATTGCATAATTGATATTTTCAATCATTAGTCATCTGTTTACAAAACATAACTGATTTCCTCAGAACAAGCCTGCTCTAGCTGTTCCTACACAGGTAGTCCTCGGCTTTACGACCACAACTGTGCCCCAAATTTCCGTTGCTAAGCGAGACAGTGGTTAGGGTGAGCTTTGCCCCTGCTTTACCACCTTTCTGGCCACCCTTGCTAAAGAGATGCGGCAGCTGTTAAATGAGTAACCGGCCCACGTCGATAGGAGAAGCCCGTTTCGCTTAATGACCCCCTTGACTTAACAGCGGCAGGGATTTGCTTAACCACCCTGGCAAAACGGTCATAAAACGGGGTGTGCCTCGCTTAACAACGGCCTCGCTTCGCAATGGAAATGCCGGCCCCGGTTTTCATCAGCCGAGGATTACCTTTAAATGCGCATAAATTGCACACATTTGTGGTGGGTGAGAATTTAAAAACGGTTGGGGGGCTGTAAAAGCCCATAGAAAACGCCTGTGGCGGGAGGCATCTTACTATTTGTGAGGTAAAAATCGTTTTTCCCTCTCTCCCTCTCTGTTCCCCTCCATCCTTTTCTCTCTCCCCCTCTCTTTCTTCCTCTCCCTCCCTCTCCCTGTCTCTTCTTGTCTTACTCTCTCTCTTTCCCTCTTTCGCTATCTCTCTCTCTCTCTCTCTCTCTCTCTCCCTGTCTTACTCTCTCCCTGTCTCCATCTCTTTCTCCCTCCCTTCCTCTCTCCCTCCCTCCCTCTCCCTCTCTCTTCCCTCCCTCCTTTTCTCTCTCACCCTTTCCCTTACTTTCTTCCTCTCCCTCCCTCTTCCTGTCTCTTCCTGTCTTACTTTCTCTCTTTCCCTCTTTCGCTATCTGTCTCTCTTTCCCTCTCCCTTTCTCCCTGTCTTCCTCTCTCCATCTCTCTCTCCCTCCCTCCCTCTCTCTCCCTCTCTCTTCCCCTCCCTCCTTTTCTCCCTCTCCCTTTCTTTCTTCCTCTCCCTCCCTCTTCCTGTCTCTTCCTGTCTTACTCTC
>NW_015412549.1:0-1849 GCF_001527695.2 Protobothrops mucrosquamatus | reverse complement strand
CTCTCTCTCTCTCTCTCTCTCTCTCTCTCTCTCTCTCTCTCTCTCTTGTCTGCCAGAGTTGGGAGGTTGTGAAATTAGGTCTTTCTCTCTAGGCATAGCCAAGTGGCAAATTTATTTGCCTGGAACTTGCTTTTATTTTGAACGTTTGAATAAATGGAAGAGGGCTTCTATTCCTAGGGAGGCTGTCCTTACTCTTGGAGAAGTCTCCAAGGAATGAGAACTTCTGCTAATCTCACAATGGCTGATCAGAGGTTGCAAAGTTGTTATCTGTGGTCACATTAACAGGAGCAGAAATAAAGGAGAATATTCGTAGCTCTGGGTTGAAATGAGGGGTCCTTGCTGCTCTCTGAGCTTGGTGGGTTTTTTTAAACACATTTCATGACCCAACTAGGTAACATCACCAGTGCTAGATGGGAGTGGAGTTTGCAGAGGGGAATAGGAGGAGGAGGAGGAGGCCACCGGTGGGGTCCTTGTTGCTCTCTGAGCTTGGTGGTTTTCTTGAAGACATTTCATGACCCAACTGGGTAACATTACCAGTGCTAGATGGTAGTGGGGTTTGCAGTGAGAAAGAGGAGGTGAAGCCGAAGGAGAAGGAGAAAGAAGGAGAAGGAGTGGTGGAGAAAGAGGAGGACTGTGGGTGCTTGGTGTTCCTTGAACTTGGTGGCTTCTTTGAAGATGTTTCATGACCCAAACTAGGTAACATCATCAGTGCTAGAAGGGAGTGGGGTTTGCAGAGAGGAAGAGGAGGAGGAGGAGGAGGAGGCCACCGGTGGGGTCCTTGTTGCTTTCTGAGCTTGGTGGTTTTCTTGAAGACATTTCATGACCCAACTAGGTAACATCACCAGTCCTAAATGGGAGTGGTTTTGCAGGGAGGAGGAGGAGGACTGTGGGTCCTTGTTGCTCTCTGAGTGGCTTGTTTTTTCTGACAGACATTTCATTACCCAACTAGGTAACATCATCAGTTTTAGGAGGGAGCGGGGATTTGCTCTCTGCTTACATATGAACGTACTATAACAAATGTATACTGCTCAAAAAAATAAAGGGAACACATCCTATGAGAAATCCTATAGGATGTGTTCCCTTTATTTTTTTGAGCAGTATATATAGTTTGATATACAAATGCAATATAACACGGCAATGAGGCATCATGCAAATGGCACAAATCGGGTAAATTACACAACATACATCCACAATGTAAAAATGATATTGAGACTCTAGAAGAAGTGCAGAGAAGAGCAGCAAAGATGATCATGGGACTGGAGGCTAAAATATACAAGGAACGATTGCTGGAATTGGGTATGTCTAGTTTAACGAAGAGAAGGATGAGGGGTGACATGATAGCAGTGTTCCAGTATCTCAGGGGCTGCCCCAAAGAAGAGTGAGTCAAGCTATTTTCCAAAGCACCTGAAGGCAGGACAAGGAGCAACGGATGGAAACTCATCAAGGAGACAAGCAACCTAGAACTAAGGAGAAACTTCCTGACAGTTAGAACAATCAACCAGTGGAACAACCTGCCTCCAGAAGTTGTGAATGCTCCAACACTGGAAGTTTTTAAGAAGAGACTGGACAGCCATTTGTCAGAAATGGTATAGGGTTTCCTGCCTGAGCAAGGGGTTGGACTAGAAGACCTCCAAGGTCCCTTCCAACTTTATCATCATCATCATCATCATCATCATCATCATCATCATCATCATCATCATCATCATCATTATTATTATTATTATTATTATTATTATTATTATTATTATTATTATTATTATTATTATCATCAGTGCAATGGTGTCAGGTGACAACCCTTGCCCCCCCTCCCCTTTCTGTGCTGCGGGCACCCCATGCTTGTGGAGAAGAT
>NW_015412548.1:0-1849 GCF_001527695.2 Protobothrops mucrosquamatus | reverse complement strand
TTCAGTTCATGGTTTAAACTATTAGCAGTGGCAAAAAATTTGCATAGTTAGCAGTTATTATTATTCAGGATTATTGTCAACTGTGTATATTTCTTTACAATGATAATAGACTGTCAGCATCAAATATTAATCACACTGATACAAGAAAGTACAGTTTGCCATTACTAATGCCATCGGATCTTTTTGTAAACATTCATTTGCTTTACAAAAGTTTAGTTTGCAGAATCTTGTCTCTATTTTTGTAGTTTATTTTCTGAGGTTGATCATTTTTATGTTTCATTATATTTCTTTAGTGCTATTCCATTAAGGGTGAATGCGTTTTGTAGTATATTTTCCTGAATTCCTGTACAGGATTTATCTCTAGACCTACAGCAGTTGGATGATTTTGAATTTTAAAATTCCAGATAGTGACTCTAAGTACAAACTGAGTTTTGGAACAAAGCAACATAGAAAGCAGATTGGAAAATTCTGAATAGTAATAGATATTATTTTTGTATGACAGTTTGATCCTGTTAATAAAATGAAAATCTTTGAACAGGAGTCATGCTCTTAATTTTAAATCCCGCTATTTTGTGTTATGGTTTTAAACTGGAAGTTCTACCACTTATCTTAATAGTGTAACTTTGTATGTTTTCTTATTTATTTAAGTTTTATACTGTATTAATTGCACTTGACAGTTGAGTATTAATAATAATAATGATAAAGTTGGAAGGGACCTTGGAGGTCATCTAGTCCAACCCCCTGCTCAGGCAGGAAACCCTATACCATTTCGGACAAATGGCTGTCCAGTTTCTTCTTAAAAACTTCCAGTGTTGATGCATTCATCGCTTCTGGAGGCAGGTTGTTCCACTGGTTAATTGTTCTAACTGTCAGGAAGTTTCTCCTTAGTTCTAGGTTGCTTCTCTCTTTGGTTAGCTTCCACCCATTGCTCCTTGTCCTGCCTTCAGGCGCTTTGGAAAATAGCTTGACTCCCTCTTCTTTGTGGCAGCCCCTGAGATATTGGAACACTGCTATCATGTCCCCACTCGTCCTTCTCTTTGTTAAACTAGACATACTCAATTCCAGCAACCGTTCCTTATATGTTTTAGCCTCCAGTCCCCTAATCATCTTTGTTGCTCTTCTCTGTACTTTTTCTAGAGTCTCAACATCTTTTTTACATCATGGTGACCAAAACTGGATGCAGTATTCCAAGTGTGGCCTTACCAAGGCATTGTAAAGTGGTATTAATACTTCACGTGATCTTGATTCTATTCCTCTGTTAATGCAGCCTAGCACTGTGTTGGCTTTTTTGGCAGCTGCAGCCACACTGCTGGCTCATATTTAAATGATTGTCCACTAGGACTCCGAGATCCCTCTCACAGTTACTACTATTGAGCAAGGTACCCCCTATACTATACCTGGACATTTGGTTTTTCTTGCCTAAATGTAGAACCTTACTTTTTTCACCATTGAATTTCATTTTGTTAGATAGCGCCCAGTGTTCAAGTCTGTCCAGATCCTCTTGTATCTTAAGCCTGTCTTCTGGAGTGTTGGCTGTTCCTGCCAGTTTGGTGTCATGTGCAAATTTGATGATTTCCCCATCTATCCCCTCGTTCAAATCGTTGATGAAGATGTTGAAGAGCACTGGGCCCAGAACAGAGCTGAGTACGACCGGTCAGCCAGCTACGGATCCATCTGGTGGTGATGCTGTCTAACCCACATTTTTCTATCTTATCAAGTAGTAGGTTGTGATCTACTTTATCAAATGCCTTACTGAAGTCCAAGTAAATTATATCCACAGCATTCCTCTGATCCACTAATTTTGTCACTTGGTCAAAGAATGCAATAAGATTTGTCTGGCATGATCTGT
>NW_015412547.1:0-1849 GCF_001527695.2 Protobothrops mucrosquamatus | reverse complement strand
TTTGTCCAAACCAGTCCCTTAGATTTTGAAGCCATGATGTTCTTCTTCTGCCTGGACCTCGTTTGCCTTCAATCTTTCCCTGGAGGATTAAATGGAGTATGCCGTATTTTTCTGGGTGTCGCATCACATGTCCGAAATATTCTAATTTTTGTTTTTTAATTGTTTTGATGATTTCCCTTGGCTTTCCCAGGCGGCTTATCACCTCCTCATAGCTCATTAGCAAACTTATTTTTTTAATCAAGCTGTAATAGATCTATTATTGACTTTAAATTTACATACTCCTTAGGGCAATTTGGTGGATTCTACAGGGTTTTAGCCTGTATGAATTTTGCTAAATGCTATCCCCTTTACTAGAGTATACAATATAGTAAATGGTATATGTCTGATTTGAGAACAAAAGTCTTAGGTAGGTAATACCAACTTTATGATGAAGGCATAATATTTGTGACTGTGGGTTGATCCATGGATAGCAAAATACAGGTCACTGACTAAAAACTACCATAGCTGGTCTTTCTGAATATGCAAGCATTGGCCATTTCTTTCATAAGTCAATGTGTAGCTTCAAGATTCTATCTCTAGAAGAGAATGGAAAATGAAAATAGTGAAATTGTCCCAAAATAAAAGGTGATAAACTGTGTACCTGTGTGTCTTATATCTCTTGTATACCTTCTTTGCTATACCTCTTATTAAAAGCAGAACCATACGCTAAAATAGGGTATCATATTAATATACATTCTCCTATTTAGCTCATCATTAGATGCATTGGCTATTGCCCATGACCAATTTCCAATTATCCTAAGGAAACAAATGCAGGTTTTATAAGGAAAAGGAAAGCTTCTGAGACAGTCTTAGCCAACTAGTGCCTTCTTCAGAATTCCTGAACTCCTGACTCCATTACTGTATCTTCAGACTGCGCTGCTTGTCATGTTTTTAAAGACATTTTTGTGAATTATACGTGTACCTGGAAATGAATGAAGATATGTCTTGGCACAATTTCCTTGGAGTCTTATATTTCTTCGGTTCCTTCCCTATATTAGTTTAGTTTCTGAAAATGATTTTCCATCTAAAAAGATTGCACATACTAGTGAATTTAAAGGAAACAGGCCCTTTTCTGTATTTTTTTTTTTTTTTGCTATAGCTCCCTTTGTCAAATTAAGAAATAGCTGCCAGAGTCAAATTTAGAGATAGTTTTATCACATTTAGGAATTGTGTTCCTTGCCCTTTGGGCAGGCAGATGAAAAATCAGAAGATTATGGGACATATAAACTGGTATCATATTATTTTAGAATTCAAGAGCAAAAAACTGATTATTTTACAGAAATGTATGAATGGTGCTGAGTTAGACCATTGTAACATCTAGCTCAATATTTTTAACAGTCAAAGTGCAAAAGCTCTCAGATTTGAAACAGGAGGTATTTTTACTCTCCTTGGAGCAGAGTGAAGCTGGGCACTTGCTTCCTTGCCAATAGAAATCTTTGGTTTCCAAGTGTTCTGAACATGAAATTGGTTGCATTTTTATAATCTCTCTCAACACGTTACTAAAACGACCTTCATTACGGTGAAAGACCACCATAAGGGGGATGGTGTGTGTGCAAAGAATTAAAAAGCTTAAAAGATACATCAGAATAAAAAAATCATATCTAAGAAGCTAACAATCTACAAGGAATCTAAAAAGAATCTAAAAGGATGGCAAACCAAATATATCACAATGCAGATCAGTCTAGAATAATGAACTAGGGTCTCATTAAAACTGATTTATCTTACTCTATATTAACCTACTGTAGATCAGGGGTCCGTTACCGGGCCGTGGCTTATTTGCAACTGGGCCGCATGAGCAGTGAGCTGGCAT
>NW_015412546.1:0-1849 GCF_001527695.2 Protobothrops mucrosquamatus | reverse complement strand
CCTAGCAAAGTGTCAAAAACTTGATGACCAAAAAAAAAAAAAAAAAGGAAAAAAGTGATAAAGTACAGGTAGTCCTCGACTTACAACAGTTCACTTAGTGACTGTTCGAAGTTACAATAGCACTGAAAAAAGTGACCCCCAAGCCACAGCCAAGCAAGACACCTGCCTGCCCACCCGGAGGCGCTCTTCCTCCTGTCCGAGGTTTTCATTGTTATGAGCATCTCTGTTGAGGATTGGCAGCGGGGGTGGGGGTTGGTTTTTATTCCCCCCCCCCATCTGTTGGGTGGTTGCAGCAGGTTTTGGTCACTTCACATGACCCTGGGACACTGTGACCGTCATAAATATGAATCAGTTGCCAAGCATCTGAATGTAAATCACAAGACCCTGGAGATGCTGCAACATTCCAGCTGATCAGCGCTTTTTCTAGGCTCAGCAGAAGCACCAGGATCAGCGCCAAGCTCCAGCTGGAACCTGGCGCTGATCCTGGCGCTTCTACTGAGCCCTGACAGCCCTGCAGCTCCAGCCATCTCTCACTCAGGCTTGTGCGGTGCTGCCACCGGTTCAGCTCATTCCCCTCTCCCGCTACCACTACCACTACCTCGCGAACCACCTGCCAGGTGCCAATGTACCACAGGTGGTACCCGTACCACTGGTTGAAAAGTCCTGTCCTAGGGAATGGTTTGCTAATTTGAAAAAATTGAGGGTGTTCCAAGAAAGTCAACCCCGTGAATTTTTGATATGGTTGTGTGGCCATTGCTCCGTAACAGGAATGTCTATGGAGATTCTCAGTCATCCAGGGCATAGTCGGCCCAAATGTGCTTTTTCAAAAAGCAACTGGACTTTTGAAGGTCCAGGAAGTTTCTCCTTAATTCCAGGTAGCTAGTCCCCTTGATTAGTTTCCATCCATTGTTTCTTGTCCTGCCCTCTGGTGTTTTGGAAAATAAGTTGACCTCCTCCTTTTCAAATACTGAGAGATTTTTTTTTCCTTGAAGATGTTTCACTTCTCCTCCTCCTTCAGTTCTGACAGAAGTTCTGTCAGAAGTCACAAGTGAAGAAGCTTCTTGGATGAGAAGTGAAACATCTTGAAGGAAAAACAAAACCTGTCAGTATTTGAGAGGTTGCCACAAAGAGGAGGGGGGTCACTTATTTTCCAAAGCACCAGAAGCAACCTGGAATTAAGAAATACAGTGAGGACAATTAACCAGTGGAACAGCTTGCCACCAGAAGTTATGAGTGCTTCATCACTGGAGGTTTTTAAGAAGAGACTGGAGAGACACTTGTCTGAAATGATATAGGAAATGATATATAAATGCTTGAGCAGGCTGTTGGACTAGAAGCCCTCCAAGGTCCCTCGTAGCTCTTTTCTGATTGATTGATTGATTGATTGATTGATTGATTGCCTTTTGAAAAAGCACCTTTGGGACATCCATAACAGGAAGTTTTACCTTCTGGTGTTTATTCTTCCCAGAGTTACAGGGCAAGTATAAATGCCGTGAAGACCACATCTGATATTCGATGCGTACATATGCACATATATGTACATATACACATATGCACTAAGGCTGGGCAATTTCAAAAATTAATCAAAAAAGGTCCTTTGGAATTTGCACAAAAGGCAACCTGTCATTTGTTCCTTAGAGCAGCTGAGTCTTTTTTTTTTTTTTTTGTAAGTTCGTATACAAGGCAGAAATCAACTCTCAATAAACTACTCTCTTCAACCAGGTTCCGATTACAAGGAATTAGATGTTCACCTTCGGAGAATGGAATCCGGATTTGGCTTCAGAATTCTTGGAGGAGATGAACCAGGACAGCCAGTAAGTTGATTTTTGACAATTTTACACTGTTGGGT
>NW_015412545.1:0-1849 GCF_001527695.2 Protobothrops mucrosquamatus | reverse complement strand
ACTTGCTCAATTAAAACTCCTGGGAGACGTACCAAGAACAACAAGGGGAAGGTCTGTGCACGATGCATAAAAGTCAGAAGAACAAAATGGGTAGCACTGGAAGTGACTCATGCAAGCAGTCAGAAAACAAAACAAAAGCTTGTGGCCCAAAGAGGAAACCCCGGGTGTACAATGTATTATTTGTCCACAACTCAATCCAGAGACACTCCGAAGGAATGGGGCTTCTCCGGCCTCTTCCGCCCATTGCAATTGTAGTGACGTGCAGACAACAACACCTAGGTATACCTGCCCTCGGTGCCCTGATCGGCGTGCAGGCAGCCCTTGACTTGCGACCGCAATTGAGCCCAAAAGTGAGACATTTGTTAAGTGAGTTTTGTCCCATTTTAGGACCTTTCTTGCCACCGTTGTTAAGCAAATCACTGCAGTTGAGAAATTAGTAACCTGGTGGTTAAGTGACTCTGGCTCACCCACTGACTTTGCTTGTCAGAATGTCACAAAAGGGGATCACATGACCTCGGGACACAGCAACCGTCGTAAATCCCAGACGCTTCTTCAGCTCTGACTGGATGGTGGGGAATGGAAGGATTTATACTCCTTGCAGACAGCTGGTCATTTGCATTCTTTTAGAGAGTCCTTGAGGCCACCTGGAGGTTTACCTGTGTCCTCAGGGTCACCTGAGTAGTGCAAATGGCTGCTGGGTGTTTTCTGCCCTGTGTCCCTTCACTGTTGAGGACAGGTACAGGCTGTTGGGGATGAGTCTGTGCTGTCTGCATCTCAAACTGAAGCACAAATAGTTCCTGTCATCTGCAATGTTTTCTGGAAATCCGTTCACGCTCCTGCACTATTCAAAGGGGATTGATCCAAAGTTCATAGCCAAATGTCCATGGAGATTCCCAGTCATCCAGGTCAGGCAACTGGACTTCCTTGTTTTTCTTTGAAGACGTTTTGCTTCTCATCCAAGAAGCTTCTTCAGCTCTGACTGAAATCCAGTTGCCTCCTAAAAAAGCACCTAGGGTCCAACCATGGCCTGGATGACTGAGAATCCCCATAGACATTTTCAAGCAAATGTGTTTGTTGTGGCAAGTTTTTAAGCACAGGGAGATTCTTACAGAGGTGCAATGTGGGATTTGAGAGGGAGGTGCATCTGCAAGAAGAGTTTCAATGAGATAGCAGAATTTTGTTTAATCTGCACTTTTGAACCAGTACATAAAGCTGGTGTAACATGGTTCAGGTGTTGGACTGGCACTACTGGGGAGTTCCATATTTTACTTTACATTCAGATGTGGAAATTCACTGATTTATTTGGGCCATGTGCAGTTGCTTTCACTCCAAGCTACTTCACAGGGTTACCACTGTGGGGATAAAGTGAAGGGAGGCTCCTCAGAGTACTGGAAAGAAAAGCAGCATATCAAGACAGCCCATTTGGTCTACTGGTTAAGGGTCCAAGCTAAAAAGTAGGAGACCATGACTTCGTCCTGTCATAGCCATGAAAGCCAGCTGTGTGACTTTGGGCCAATCACCAGGAGATTGTGAGTTCTAGTTTGGCTTTAACCATGAAAGCCAGCTGGGTGACTTTGGCCAGTCACCAGGAGATGGTGAGTTCTAGTCCTGCTTTAGCCATGAAAGACAGCTGGGTGACTTTGGGCCAATCACCAGGAGACTGTGAGTTCTAGTCCCATTTATCCATGAAAGCCATCTGGGTGACTTTGGGCCAATCACCAGGAGACTGTGAGTTCTAGTCCTGCTTTATCCATGAAAGCCAGCTGGGTGACTTTGGGCCAAACACCAGGAGACTGTGAGTTCTAGTCCTGCTTTATCCATGAAAGCCAGCTGGGTGACTTTGGGCCAA
>NW_015412544.1:0-1849 GCF_001527695.2 Protobothrops mucrosquamatus | reverse complement strand
TGCTTCTGAAATTCTGTAAAACCAGAAGCACTAGAAAGTTTGTTGTGTTTCCAAATCACTTTTCTGGAAATGAGCTTTGAAAATTTGGTTTAAACCCATTTCAGTAAAATTAATCCAATGAAGTTTTTCTAATTGAAAGTGAGAAAGGCTACAGATGCACAAAAAAAATTACTGGCAATTAGGAAATCTATCTTTTTAGCATTTTGAAATTTGTAAACAGTTTTTTTCTTCTTCTTTGGGTGAGAGATAGGGAAATAATTTAAAGCGATTTCTGTTCATCTGATTCCTGAAAGTGAATTATAAAAATGCACAAAAGATTGGGGAAAAAATTAAAAGGAACTTTATGAATTATATATATTATATTTGGACTGCAAAAAATCTTGAGCACAAGACAGCATTAGTGTTTTCCGTATAGTTTGACTTTTGGCTAGATAAGCCATAAATATTTTTTTTATCTCAATACAATATCCCTACATGAATCAATTGTGTGACCCCCCCTCCTTGAACTCTTCTAATAATTATTATTTTTGTTAAAATGAAGTTTTTTCTGCTTTTCTGTATGCTCATCTGTGGGGATTTTGATTTTTGTAATTGTGTCTCTTGCAGTTTCCTACACCATTCCAAATCTGCTTTGCCTATTGCAAAATATTTGTTTATTTGATTATTTTGTAATTTATTACAAATATTTATATGCTGCCCATCTCACTATTAAAGAAAGGACCCCAACTGTTAGCCTTGTAAATGTACCTGTAATAAGTAGTGGGACTCAAATATGTGAACAACCGGTTCTCTGTGTGGATGCTGCTTCCGGAAGTCCATTCTGGGCCTGGGCAGCAAAAAATTAGCTACTGGTTCTGCGAAGTGGTGCGAACCAGCTGAATCCCACTACTGCCTGTAATTCACATCAGAACTAATAAAAGAAGTCATTTTTTAAAATAATTCTAAGATCAATATCAGTGAAGCTGCTGTGAACAAAAATAATGAAAAATTGGTTATCAGAGAATTTGATTATCTATATAAGGAAATATTGAGAGCCATTTCAGCATAGTGCTTAAGGCAGCAAACTAGAAATCAGAAGTCTGGGAGTTCTAGTCCCACCTGAAGCACAAGCCAGCTGGGTGACCTTGAACCACTCACTCACTCTCAGCCCTAACAAGCAGGCAATTACAAACCATTTTTTGCCAAGAAAACTGTAGGGTCTAATGCTAAAAGTTGGCAGGTTAACACTGACTCAAAGGTATCAAATAAATATTTTTTTAAAGCAAATATTAAGGAAACCTATAATGGTCCATGAAATGAAATAAAGAAACAATAAAACAAAGTTAATTTGGAAATGCATCAGGTTTAGTTAGGGTGATAACTCAATTTTACAAAGAAGAAAGCACGAAAACTATTGCTTAACATTATGATTAAAGAAAAAAAGGCAATACCATCAACATAAGAAGAAGCATATATAACGCTGATTTACAAAGAAGGAAACGCATATAGACTAATTTTCCTGCTGAATGTAGATTACAAAATGATTCTAACAATATTAGGTGATTGAAAAAATGTATTTCACATTTAATACACATTGATCAATCAGGTTACATCCCAGAGTAGATTATTAAGGACAATAGTATGTTCATAAGCAATATAATAGAACACATAATTTATTATTTATTTATTAATTTGATTTATATACCGCCCTTCTCCCGAAGGACTCAGGGCGGTGCACAGCATATTAAAAACAAGTAACAATAAAATACCAAAATAAAATTAATAAATACCAAAATAAAAACCCCTCTAAGACCAAATTAAAAGCCAAATATTAGTAGCTGTGTCGTAATTAAAATTATATTAAAATCAT
>NW_015412543.1:0-1849 GCF_001527695.2 Protobothrops mucrosquamatus | reverse complement strand
CCCAGCCGTCCTTTTCAAATTCCTCCAACGGTAAAATTTATCCCAGGTTTCAAAAAAAATTGATCCACATTTATCTTTTAGTATCATTGTGAGCCTGTCCATTTCTGCACATGCTAATATTTTATGTATTAACTCTTCCTCTGTGGGAATTTCCTTACTCTTCCATTTTTGCGCAAAGGCAAGCCTGGCTGCTGTCAAAGATATGTAGCAGCAGGTAGATTGTTCCCTTATCATATTTTTCTGTCATTATTCCCAGCAAGAACAGTTCAGGTTTTAACTCTAAGTCCAGTGTTAGTATATCCCTCAGCCAGTTTCGTGTCCTGTTCCAGTACTCGCGACTCTTTGGGCATTCCCACCACATATGGTAATATGATCCTATTGCCATTTTGCATTTCAACTCTTGAGATCTTCTAGAAGCAGCTTCTGCAGAAAAAGTTGGATCGTAACTGCCGGCAGTGAAAGCAGACTACTTAATAACCAGAAAAATGTGATAGAAATTATTGCTGGAGTGATAAAAGCCGATTGTTAGAGGTGACTCTTTTCAGCTTTCCTGGGGTTTTGTGCTGTAAGAGTGACATTTAGAAACTAATTAAGAAGCCATATTCCCAAGCATTCAGAATGCTCTTTTAGCCATATGTGGCCCTGTTTTTTTTTAATCAAGTCCTATAATTAAGCTCTTTGATTGGCATAAGATTGGAAGGCGTTTGATGTGTAGGTAACAACCTGGTTTGTTTTGGAATCAGAAATGGGGATTAAAAACCTAGGCTGTCTCCTGGAAGTCTGTGCTTTCAGCTGTGATGGAAATGAGCCCAAAAGAAACATCAGCTCTTGTGTGTGTTGGAATAAAATCTGGGATATTTGTTGCAGCAGATTTTAAAAAGCCGTCTTGATGCAGAATGAGATATGGAATTAATAAACTACACTATATTATTCTCCTGCCTTTTTGCTGCATCTCAGCTTAGTTATTAATTGATATTACCCGTAATTGTTTGCCTTCATGGATTCTGGTCATCAAGTATGTGGTTTCACACATCCATACATGTGGCTGGGTTGACATATACTAAACATAAAAAGAATGTAGAGATGCTGCATTTGCAGAGATAAGGAGCACCTACCTGTGATGGTTTTTAAGGGATGGGCACCTGTCTGTTATTAAAATCAATTAAATACCAAGCCATAAGGGATTGGTACCTAAGCAACGCCTGCCAAGCCCTTGCATGGAACAATCCCAAAGAGGCTTTTTCATGAGGCAACTGGACTTTCTTGGTTTTCTTTGAAGGCATTTCACTTCACTCATCCAAGAAGCTTCTTGAGCTCTGACTGGATGGTGGGGAATGGAAGGATTTATACTCCTTGCAGACAGCTGGTCATTTGCATCCTTTTAGAGTATCATTGAAGCCACTTGGAGGTTTGTCTGTGTCCTCAGGGTCACCTAAGTACTTCAAACAGGTGTGGAGCCTTCTTGGAACTGCTGAAAGGATTGTGTTGTTCCAAGAAGGCTCCACACCCATTTTCACTACTCAGGTAACCCTGAGGACACAGGTAAAGCTCCAGGTGGCCTCAACGATTCTCTAAAAGAAAGCAAATGACCAGCTGTCTGCAAGGAGTGTAAATCCTTCCATTCCCCACCATCCAGTCAGAGCTGAAGAAGCTTCTTGGATGAGAAGCAAAACGTCTTCAAAGAAAAACAAGAAAGTCCAGTTGCCTCTTGAAAAAGCACCTTTGGGACTGACAGTGAGAATATTAATCAATGGAATAATTGCTTATTCTGGGTTTGTCGGTGCTCCATCACTGGAGGTTTTCAACAGTAGACTGGGCAATCAGTTGACCAGGATGGAGTAAGGTGTCC
>NW_015412542.1:0-1850 GCF_001527695.2 Protobothrops mucrosquamatus | reverse complement strand
TTAATGATCTCCCACCCAATATTCAAAGGCCAATTGAAATGTTTTCATAGCAATGGCTATCAGAAGCTGGTGTTTACTCTGATTAGCTTAGTGTACGACTCTAGTTTTCTACTTACTGATCTATTCCTTGCTGTACTTATATTTAGTAGATAGCATTCTGATTTGATGGTAATGTTTAATGGATTTTCTTTAAAAAATGCAACCATTTACTTTCATTTCCCCCTAATTTACATAACCATTAAGTAAATTCCCAAGAAACTTTTTAAAACATGGAAATAATTCTGATTTTGTTATTTGACATGTAAATTTCCCCAATATAATTCTTTTCAAGATGTTTTTTCCTCATATAAGCACTTTTCAATAAATGCCACTCTTTATATATAACTTCTAGTAATGCACTTTTTTTTCAGTTTCAGAGATAAATGTTAAATTGGAATTTGTTTGGTCACAGCAGAATGTCCAAACCTACTCCTAAATCATCATCATCATCTCTGCCAACTTTTTAAAAATCTTAAATGCCATCCTTTCGCGTTCCTGTTTACAGTCTAAATGTGTATAAAGATGGGGAAGCTGCTTCCAAAAGAACACAAATAAAACTAAGCCAGACATTGAAAGATAGAAGAAAAGTTGAATCAGAAAATACTATGAGAATGGAAATGACGAGATCCCTGCTCAGACATTCCCCTCTTTAAGAAAGCCAGTTTGGTGTATTAAGGAAACCAGCAGGCTTGAATTCAAATCTTGCCTTAGGCATGAAAGCCAACTGGATGACTTTGAATCAGTCCCTCTCTTGGCACAATCCACTTCACAGGGCTGTTGTTGTGGGGAAAACATGAGACAGCACTATTAGGTATGTTTGCTGTATTGAGTTACCTATAAAGTTAAAGACAGGATAAAGCTCTAATAAGTAAAATAATAAATAAAATAAAATTGAATTATAAAAACCCAGGCTGTTCCCACAGTTTCTACCCATGCCACTGCATTTTCTGCTGCTTCCAAACTCCAGTATCCATGAAAGGTCTAAAGAGAAATGTTGATTTTGAACCAGCCTGAAGCGGATTGAACTCCGCTCCTGCTTGACCAGGGAGTTGGACTAGAAGACCTCTAAGGTCCCTACCAGTTCTATTCTGATTGATTGACTGAAGAGTTTCAAGAGTTTAAGTTTGAGAGCTTCAAGCTTCCAAAGTTCAAGCTTCACAAATACATGGGCATTAGACATTGGTATCAGCCTCTTGCAAATTCAGATACCAGTCCCAGAAGATCATTGAAAGAATGTGCTTGGACGGAACCGTTCCTTTTGCAGCCGAGCTCCCCCTACAGAAACCTCTTCTCTGTTTTCTGTGGTAGAACAGCAGACAGTCCCTTTGGACATCTGTATTTCAGTACAACATATTAGTCAGCCTCTCAAATTTGCCAAGGTTCATATTTTACATTACTCCGAATACTTAATATTTCAAAGCTGCCAAGATCCACCCAAACTAATTCAAAACTTCAGATTCCACACGTTTTTCTTGTGAAAATATTAATTAGCACAGGTGTGTTTGGAAAGTTCATGAACTTTTTGTTTTGTTTTGCTTTGCAAATCAGCACTTCATATCGGGAAGAGCCAGTTTCTAAACCAAGCAACACTCAGGGTTATTTTGTGTTGCCAGCTTGGACAACTGACAAAAAAAATAAAAAATAAAATAATAAATAAAATAAAATAAAATAAAATAAAATAAATAAAATAAAATAAAATAAAATAAAATAAAATAAAAAAAAATAAAATAAAATAAAATAAAATAAAAAAAAAAAAAAAAAAAAAAAAAAAAAAAATAAAAAAAAAAAAAAAAAAAAAAAAAAAAAAAAAA
>NW_015412541.1:0-1850 GCF_001527695.2 Protobothrops mucrosquamatus | reverse complement strand
CCATATGCTGAAGCAACAAGACTTAAGTTTGCCCATAGCATCTGGCAAGGAACATGAATGCTTAGGAAAGGGCAAATGAAGATAAAATATAATGACAGCAACCTGCTGCCATTGCTATATGATTATTGTTATATTCTATGTTGTCTTTCATTTCTCTCTCCAGAAAATCAAGAAAATGGTATTATGATACACAGATGTACCTATTCTGCAAACTGCACTGTCTCTCAGTGAGATTCCATGTGTAATTATAGGTGTTTGGTTTCTCAGTAAAATCCCATATATATTTGTTATATATCGAACCGTCTTTCTCCCACAATTTCTCCCAACCAGTAAAATCTGAAAGAGTCGGCATACTCCAGATTCCACTGTAAAACACTGACCTTATGGCCAAAGGAGATGCTCTGTCTTGGTAAGTACACCACATCTGAAGAACAGAATCTCTGTGTGGTTTGCATGGTCCTGAAATTGCCTCTGCTTGCAGGCCCTGGGTATGGTGCAATGATTTACTCCCTACTTCCGTGGTGGTGAACCTATGGCACGTGTGCCACAGGTGGCACGCAGAGCCCTCTCTGTGGGCATACGCACCATTGCCCCAGTCCTAGGCCTTCAGCTGGGTTTTATAAAACCTTTTTGCTTTAGGCCTCCACCACCGTGTGCAAAAAAAAAAAAGGTTCAATCAATCAATCAATCAATTTCAACTTCTCGCAGGAAAAAAAAAGATCTCACAAAGTTGGAATTGATTGACTGAACTTTTTAGTCCCATCCAGTCTGCCATTACCATTGCAGCCACGCCCTCCCAATGGGCCATGCCTACCCAATTGGCCACACCCACCCAATGGGCCATGTCCACCCGGCACCCAACGATACATAAGTGGGTTTTGGGTTGCATTTGGGCACTCAGTCTCTAAAAGGTTCGCCATCACTGCCCTAGTTCATTCCTGATTATTTTATATTATATTATCCTCCCCATTATGATATATATTATTGTCTGTTTTTTCCTTCTTTTGGCTACTTTTATATTTGTAGAAGTAATGTAAGCCACATAGAATTGCTTTAGTGATTGACACAATATACAAATTGGTTTGTTGATAATATTTCATTTTAAAAATGAAAATAAGAACCAGAATCTATTTAATTCATATAGATACAGGAATATCGGTGAGTTTAACATTTGAAAATTGCATATGCCCAATTATTACTTCTTTTTTAAAAAATTAAGGATCTATGAAAATTTTTGTGGGGGAAGGGAGAGGAATACTTTGATATATCAAGAATAATGAAGCAATTATGAAGTATAAAATCTAGTGTCCTAAGTCAGGAAGAGAGATCATTTATCTATTTCCTCACTGAGGTAATGAAGATCTTCCTTATTGATTTGTACATTTACATGCTAATCACACATTTCTTTTATCCAGTCTGAATATTATAGTGTTTTTTCTGGAAGTAGAGGGAAGGACTACATTCTATATTAGAAGGGTCTTGGGAACTTTTCTATATTTCCCCAGACCTATCATTCTCTTTACAGATGACCTTTCCACTTTACAAGTAAATTAATGAACTATGGTTTCAGCTAGAGAGAAATGTTCATGGCTTATTCATAAACGGAAGGTATGTACTATATATTCAGTAAAGTTTTGTCAGGGGTTTGCAATATTATTATTATTATTATTATTATTATTATTATTATTATTATTATTATTATTATTATTATTATTATTATTATTATTATTATTATTATTATTATTATTATTATTATTATTCCAATTTGTATCCCGCCCTTCTCCCGAAGGACTCAGGGCGGCTCACAACATTATTAAAACAAAGAGAGACCCACACACCCCACCGAATAA
>NW_015412540.1:0-1850 GCF_001527695.2 Protobothrops mucrosquamatus | reverse complement strand
CTCTATTCTGATTGATTGGATTGAACTGAATTTCAGTGGAGATTTTTAAGAAGAAATTGGACAGTCACCTGTCTGAAATGGTATAGCGCAGGGGTGGCTCTTTTATGACTTGTGGACTTCAACTCCCAGAATTCCTGAGCCCTGGTATAGGGCCTGAGCGGGGGGGGGGGGGTTGTCTAAAAGACCTCCAAGGTCCCTTCCAGCCCTATTCTGATTGATTGAATTTCAGTGGAGATTTTTAAGAAGAGACTGGACAGCCACTTGTCTGAAATGGTATAGGGCACGGGTAGGCAACCTTGGCTCTGTTATGACTCGTGGACTTCAACTCCCAGAATTCCTGAGCCAGCATGGCTCAGCTTGGAAACTTCTCCCTTTCCCCTCAGCATGGCTGGCTCAGGAATTCTGGGAGTTGAAGTCCACGAGTCATAAAAGAGCCAAGGTTGCCCACCCCTGCCCTATATCAGGGGTCCTCAACCTTGGCAACTTTAAGACTTGTGGACTTCAACTCCCAGAATTCCTGAGCCAGCATGGCTTAGCTTGGAAACCTCTCCCTTTCCCCTCAGCGTGGCTGGCTCAGGAATTCTGGGAGTTGAAGTCCACGAGTCATAAAAGAGCCAAGGTTGCCTACCCCTGGTATAGGGTCTCCTGCTTGAGCGGGGGGGGGGGGGTTGGACTAGAAGACCTCCAAGGTCCCTTCCAGCTGTATTCTGATTGATTGAATTTCAGTGGAGATTTTCAAGAAGAGACTGAACAGCCACTTGTTTGAAACGGTATAGGGTCTCCTGCTTGAGCGGGGGGCTGGACTAGAAGACCTCCACGGTCCCTTCCAGCTCTATTCTGATTGATTGATTGGATTGAATTTCAGTGGAGATTTTTAAGAAAAGACTGAACAGCTATTTGTCTGGAATGGTTGAGGGTCTCCTGCTTGAGGGGGGGGGGTTGGACTAGAAGACCTCCAAGGTCCCTTCCAGCTCTATTCTAATTGATTGATTGGCTGAATTGAATTTCAGTGGAGATTTTAAAGAAGAAACTGGACATCCATTTGTCTGGAACGGTATAGGGTCTTTTGCTTGAGCGGGGGGCTCGACTAGAAGACCTCCACGGTCCCTTCCAGCTCTATTCTGATTGATCGGATTAGATTTCAGTGGAGATTTTTAAGAAAAGACTGAACAGCTATTTGTCTGGAATGGTTGAGGGTCTCCTGCTTGAGCGGGGGGCTGGACTAGACGACCTCCAAAGGCCCCTTCCAGCTCTATTCTGATGGATGGATTCCCCAGCCAGCCTGGGGCATTCTGGGAGCTGTAGTCCACGCCTCTTAGAAGTGGCCAGATGGGAGAAACCCTCCAGAGAACGGGGGAAGGCCTGCCGAAAAGAGAAGGAGAGACGGGAAGCAAGCCCGTCTCTACGGAGAGCTCCAAGCAACCCGGGGAGCGGAAGGGAAGCCCAGAAGGAGCCGCGTCGCTGAGAGGAGGCCCTCAGCACGGCCACGGGCCACCGAGACAACTCGAACGAGCCGGCTTCGCAAGGAAAAGGCCAGGCCAGAGCCAGGCCGCGGTAGGCCGCGCTGGGCTCCGGGGCTTCCCCGCCTCAGCGCGCTAGGCCGCCGCGCTAGGCCGAGACCCCTCGCCATCCCCCGCTCGAGCGCCGCGGCAGTCGAAGCCGGCGGGGCCGGCCGGCTCGCTCAACGGAGCTCCCCGCATCTCCCCGCTCACCATTGTGGTCCATGGTTCGGCCTCGGGCACTCTGGGACCGGAAGTCGCGCGCGCGCGCGCCGACGCGGTGGGCGTGGCCGGAAGCAGACGCCGCGGCGCGAGAGGGCGCGGGCGAGCGGAGAAAAAGAGAGAGATAAA
>NW_015412539.1:0-1850 GCF_001527695.2 Protobothrops mucrosquamatus | reverse complement strand
TTTATATATTATTATATATATATATATATATATATATATATATATATATATATATATATATATATATATATATATATATATATATATATATATATATATATATATATATATATATATATATATATATATATATATATATATAAATTAGATTATAACAATGTAAATTTTAAATCCTTCATATATTTTTCCATAAATATATATAATCTATTTTTTTTTAAAAAATGATGTATTGTTGATATTTAACACCTGATAAATTGTCCAAGATGTACAAAAGTATTTCATATGTATATTGAAATGTAAATGCAAAAAGGAACTGTTTGCCATCTTTGGTGTACTTTTGATAAAACAAAGGGATACTAGGGTAAGATTCATATTTTAATACAGATGATTCTTAAAGTGAATACAAAAATAAATTTTAATGGAAAAATAACTTGGAAAAAATGGATGCTTGTTGCTATATATGATTAGATAAATTTGGTTGTTGTTACTATGGCTAGTACATGTATAAAAGTAAAAAGTTGAGGCTCTGGTGTTAATATTTAATTCTAGTTATGCTAAAGAGTTTTATTTGTTTGTTTGTTTGTTTGTTTGTTTGTTTGTTTGTTTGTTTAGAGAGTTTGTATGGTCCTCCACTCACTCTCAGTGACTCTGGGCGGTTTACAAAAAATTGGAAGTCAATGCTTTTCTTTTTCCCCCTCTTTATCCTACACTTCTTTCTCCTCCCTTTTCCCTTCACCATTTTCTCACTACTTTCATTTTTATCCGTATCTTATACTTTGATAAGTTTAATAACATTTTTTTTTTTAAAAAAAGGCTAAAACCTCTCAGCCAGCAGGCATACTTAGAATTTTGAGGGTTTCAGGCATTCTTATAAAAAGGCTGCCACACAGCTGCTGCTTATTCTCAAAAGGCATTCATCCCATTTTGAGTCACTTCAAAGTGAGTCATCCACTCACTTCTCAGAAGATAAACTGGTAATATTGAATTTTAGTATATTTTTCAGCCCTTACCAATCACTCAGTACTCATTAATACTCTAAATTATCTTTCTTTCTTTCTTTCTTTCTTTCTTCCTTTCTTCCTTCCTTCCTTCCTTCCTTCCTGCCCTTTCATTCTCTCTCTCTCTCTCTCTCTCTCTCTCTCTCTCTCTCTCTCTCTCTCTCTCTCTCTCTGGCTGGTGCTTTGCTTTGTAGCATGTTCCATGATGATGATAAGACTCTTTAAAACAATTAAAAAATTATTTTAATTCTTTTTTTTTTTAATTTACCGTAAGAAGGACGGGAAATCTAGTGGCCATTGATTGAGATATCTTTCAGTACAGAAGTCCCTATAACTACTATGTTACCTAATCTGAGTACACTGAAGATCATACCATTAAACACTGATTTAGCAGAAATTTTTCACCCATTTTAAATAGCCTAAGCTGGACACAGTCAGGCTACTGTTGAAAGGTTATATTTTTTGAGGAAAAGTCACACCCAAAACAAACTAGAGTTAGTACCTTAAATGATCCCGTGCAAAAGAGCAGTGTTATATAATTGTATCCTATTTTGAGACCTCCTCATGTACCAGAATGTGTCTGCTATTCAAGGGCATGCATAAATCTCTTGCCAAAATGTGGCATTTTGAGTTCCTGCTTTGATTTTATACAAAGTTGACTTAGAAATGCATTCATCACTATCTTGTTGGCAATCTATTTGTAAGGTGCTGGAGCATCCAGCTCAAAATATGTTATACTTATAGACAAACCAACTCATAGTTGTTTTTACTGCACAACCCATATTTTCAGATATAGAATTGTAAAATGAGACATGCCATTCTCTTTTTCTTGATCCTGCAATATATATGTTA
>NW_015412538.1:0-1850 GCF_001527695.2 Protobothrops mucrosquamatus | reverse complement strand
TCTGCAGAAGAAGATGGCTATTTAAACCCCTTGGGGTGCAATTTCTTGATGAGACTTATTCATAAGCTTAGATGTGGGGTGTCAGCCCTTCAAGAAACGACAGATGAAGACAGAGACACCCCCATGGATTCTAGGAAAATTATTTTATAGGTAGACCGACAGATTCTTGAAACCTTGCTCAAATTTCTTTTTGTGCTTTCTTATCCTAAACCAGTATTCCTCAAGCTTGGCCATTTGAAGACGTGTGGACTTCGACTCCCAGAATTCCCCAGCCAGCATGGCTGGCTGGGGAATTCTGGGAGTCGAAGTCCACTCGTCTTCAAATGGCCAAGCTTGAGAAACACTGCTAAGAAAATCAAGCCAGGATATCTTGAGTTTCTTTCTCACCCTTCCACCGCGCTCTGGACAAAATAACCACAACTCAAAACAGTTATTTCCTCCAAAAGTGAGCCCAGTTCCTAACCGACCCCCTAAGTTTGCACTTGTCTGAAGTTTTTAACTCTGCAAAAACGCTCACCGAGCCTGTTTCCATCTCAAAGGCATTTCTAGAGATAAAAATAACGTGGCGCGATGGTGCTTTGCTTCCCAGCTTCTCTTTTAATTAAAGGGCTGGTAAAAATAAAATAAAATAAAATTGGGGGCAAAGGTGAGGCCTGTCCTGGTGAAGGAACACTAAGCAGCTTCGTTTATGGAACTCGGTTCACCACGATTGTTTTTTCCCCTGGATGCTTGAAGCCGATTGGAAATTAATCTGTGTGTGTTTTTTTCCCTTATAGGAAGTCCAAGTTGATCTCATCGAGAGTAAAAAAAAAAGGAAGGAAGGAAGGAAGGAAAGAAAGAAAGAAAGAAAGAAAGAAGGAAAGAAAGAAAGAAAGAAAGAGAAAGAAAGAAAGAAAGAAAGAAAGAAAGAAAGAAAGAAAGAAAGAAAGAAAGAAAGAAAAACAAAGGCATTTAAATAGGGAGGGCAAGGAAATGGAGAGGACACTTGAACGGGACAAAGCATTTATGTGCCTGGACAACTGTCATGAACATCAAACATTCAGGGACAATCAGTTTGAAATTTTGCCCCCAAATTGGGGCACATTTGCCGCAAACACACTCCCCAAAAGGGGTTTTATCCCTGCAAGAAAAGTAGGCATGCATTAGACCAGTGGCGGTGAACTTATGGCACGGATGCCAGAGGCGGCACTCAGAGCCCTCTCTGTGGGCACGCGCACCGTCGCCCCACTCCTAGGCCTTCAGCTGGGTTTTATAAAACCTTTTCGCTTTAGGCCTCCGCCGCCGTGTGCAAAAAAAAAAAAAAAAGGTCCAATCAGTCAATTTCAACTTCTCGCGGGGAAAAAAAAGATCTTGCAAAGTTGGAATTGATTGATTGAACTTTTTAGTCCCACCCAGTCTGCAGTTACCACCGCAGCCACGCCCACCCAATTGGCCATACCCACCCAGCACCCGACGATACATAAGTGGGTTTTGGGTTGCAGTTTGGGCGCTCGGTCTCTAAAAGGTTCGCCATCACTGCATTAGACAAAGGATGACGCTTCGAGAACTATCAATCTACGCCCAGAGTAATAAACGCTTGTATAAAAGACCAACACTTGCAAGCATCTCGACAAATAACAGCAGGCGTGCTTCTGAGAAAGTCAATCTAAGATTTATTTTATTTATTTATTTATAATTTAATTTATACCCCGCCCTTCTCCTCATGGGACTCAGGGCGGCTAACAGCCTCGTAAAAACTACAATACAAATACAATAATTAAAAGCCGAATTAAAAAGAAATATTTAAACAGGCCGATCAATTAAAATTATCCTTAAAAATCCCCTGAAACTTTAAAATCGTTAAAAATTAT
>NW_015412537.1:0-1850 GCF_001527695.2 Protobothrops mucrosquamatus | reverse complement strand
TGCACCATTAGGAATGGGCCAAATAGGACCATATTACCGATCACATTTATTTTATTATTTTTATTTTATTTACTGTATATCCCATCTTTATTATTTATAAATAACTCAAGAAGGAAAACATATGTGACCTACCAATTTTTATCATTCTGCAGTCTGAAAACTCAGGAATGCTATTTTTTTACTTATGGGTAGGAAGAATAAAGGCCATAACCAGGGATAATGCATTTGCTCCATTTGTGTTTATATGCCCAGCAGCTCTCAAACTAGTTTTTCATTCCTATATAAATATAACCCACAACATCAGGGTAACATATATGTGCTCATCCTTTTACATGTTTTATGTCATCTTCTGCAGTACTGACCTACTCCACTTTGCATTGGGTAAACTGACCAATTTTTGTGGAAAAAAGGGACAAATCTGACATCCCACGTAAGCTCCACATGATATTCTGCCTCAAATCTCAAATTGCAATCCAAGAAAAAAATAATTACAAAACCTGATTTTCATCATGAAGCAGTCAAGCAGAAATTAATTAGAAGTTTCAATGCCATTTTTAAAGGCTTAAAAGAAGACAAAGGTGATTCTTGTCTATGGAGATTTTCAGTCATCCAGATTATAGTTATCCCAAAGATGCTTTTTCACGAAGCAACTGGACTTTCTTGATTTTTCTTTGAAGACATTTCTTCAAAGCTTCTTCAGCTTCTTGGATGAGAAGCAAAATGTCTTCAAAGAAAAAACAAGGAAGTCCAGTTGCCTTGTGAAAAAGCACCTTTGGGATAAGGGTGATTCTTATTACATTGTATTGCTCAGTAAAAGAATGGACATCTTTTATATTTGATCCCTTCTAAAACAATTCTGTCTCTTACAATTCTACCCTCCTCTCCAAACAACAGCTTAGCATATGTAAATTTCTCTCATAGCACTACCCTAAGCAGCAGATAAAGAGGCCAGTGATCCATCAAATCTTACATTATTTAGTATTTAAGATATCAGATGATACTTATAGCTTTTATTACACAAAGTTTTAGAATGAACCTTTAGCAGTGTTTCTTAACTTCACTGAGGAATTTTGAGAGTTGAAGTCTACACATCTTAAAATTGGTGAGGTTAAGAAACACTGCCTTAATGTTATGTTTCCTATTCCTATTCTGATTTTGCTACGTGACATTAGGCCAGGATGCTAAATGACTCCCATTATTACACTGAGTGCTTCTGTACTAGAGACAAATTCCTTATGTGTCTAATCACATTTGGCCAAATTTCTTCTTCTATAGGTACTATTTGTGTGACTGAGGTTTGTGTGTTAGATGAGTGTCCATATAAATTTTATATGTAAATAAAATTAGAAGCCAAATAAGAATGAAGGTTGGAAAAAGAACTGCATGCCCTCACAATCAGGTAACCAAGTAACAGCCAGAAGTACAAGCACTGCCATAAAAAAAGAAAAAGAAGTACAATTAAAGTGCAGTAACCATAGGAAGAAAAGTGTTCTGGGGGCTGCAATTGGATAAAGATTTCTTCTTGTTGTATA
Organism: Protobothrops mucrosquamatus; assembly: GCF_001527695.2. Lineage (NCBI taxonomy): Eukaryota > Metazoa > Chordata > Lepidosauria > Squamata > Viperidae > Protobothrops > Protobothrops mucrosquamatus. The sequence continues at coordinate 318 of NW_015412537.1, read as the reverse complement.
AACATTCCAGACTACTATACTAAAATTCAAAATGAATCCTTCAATCCCAGGGGCTCCTGATGGAAGAAATGCAGAAGTGAGGTAGTTCCTCTGGATGTTATGGCTCCGTCTTGTGAGCTCCTCTTATCGGAGGAAGAAGGCTCCGAACATGAAGGAGAGGAGATGGCTAGGCCTCCCTCTCCAGGACCCTCCTCTTTGGCAATGCCTCAGGTGTCTTCCGACGGAGAAGAGATTGACCAGGAGCCAGGTGGTTCTGAGATTGGCCAGGAGCCCGGTGTTTCTCAGATTGGCCAGGAGCCAGGTGTGTCGGATAATGAG
>NW_015412536.1:0-1850 GCF_001527695.2 Protobothrops mucrosquamatus | reverse complement strand
AGGGAAGGGAAGGGAAGGGAAGGGAAGGGAAGGGAAGAGAAGAGAAGAGAAGAGAAGAGAAGAGAAGAGAAGAGAAGAGAAGAGAAATCTCTTATGAAAGATTTTTTCCTTTGGGAATTTTTCACCTGGTGTTTTGCTTGTGGGCTGATCCAGTATCAGGTTCCTTGCTTACAACCATGGAAGAGGCTGCTGTCACATTTAAGTAGAAAAAAATTGGAATGTGCCCCTCAAGGAAGCAACAATTGTGCATCCGTGCAACAGAGACAGAATTGATCTGAAAGGCTTGCCTGTTGCCTCAGGTGGGCACACACGGTGTGGAAAATACGAACACATATCCAAGCAATTAGATAAATTATGGGCCACTGGATTTCTAACCAAGGAGCATACGTACAACATCTGTAGCAACAGAACTATTACAAAAAGGAGGCCACATGGTGAGTTGCACTGGTGCGGCCGCTCACAGCAGAATGCCGTGTGGCATGCCGCACCGGTGCAAGCGCAAGATGTCGCGTGGCACATCATGCCACTACCGCCACTCGTGACAGGACGCCACGTAGCACGTGCCACAAGTGCTGCTGCTCGTGGCAGAATGTCATGTGGCATTGGTGCCGCTGCTTGGGGCAGGTCACGTGTGAGCGGCAGCATCAGTGCCAGCGTGAGGCACCATATGGCATCCTGCTGTGAGTGGCGGCATTGGTGTGACGCACATGGCATCCTGCTGCGGGTAGCCTCAAGCGGCCGCAGAAACAGTCAGACAAGGGCACAATAGATGTCAAGGCGTGGGAGGCCTGGCTGCGGCGGCCCTGAGGTAAGCAGGTGTGGGGTGCATGGGGCAGCTCCAACTCCCATCCCTGCCCCAGCTTGAAGGTGAGCGGAGTGGGCAAGGTTCTAACTAGGGCTTATTAGGGGGGTAGGGCTTATATTGGGCGCAAACGTAAAAATAAAGCTAGGGCCTATTTTGACGATAGGCCTTATTTTCAGGGAAACCCGGTAAATATAAGCATATTCAGAGAGAGAGAGACAGAGAGAGAGACACAGAGAGAAAAACAGAGAGAGAGAGAGACAGAGAAAGACAGAGAGAGAGAGACAGAGAGACACGGAGAGAGAGAGAGAGAGAAAGATAAGAGAAAGACAGAAAAACAGAGAGAGACAAAGGGAGAGAGAGACAGAGAGAGAGAGACAGAGAGACAGAGATACAAACACACAGAGACAGAGACAGACAGACAGACAGACAGAGCGAGACTGAGAGAGACTGAGAGAGAGAGAGACTGATAGATACAGAGACAGACAGAAAGACAGAGAGAGAAAGAGAGAGACAGACAGAGACAGAGAGAGAAAGAGAAAGAGAGAGACAGAGAGAGAGACTGATAGACACAGAGACAGAGAGAGAGAGAAAGAGAGAGACAGAGAGACATGGAGAGAGAGAGAGAGACAGAGAGATACAGACAGAGAGACAGAGAGGAAGAAAGAGACAGAAAGAGAGACACAAAGAGAGACAGACACAGAGAGAGGCAGAGAGACAGAGATAGAGAGAGAGACAGAGAGAAACAGAGACAGAGAGACAGACAGAGAGAAAGAGAGAGAGGCAGAGAGAGAGAAAAAAAAAACAGAAACAGAGTGAGAGAGACAGACAGACAGAGAGACAGAGAGGAAGAAAGAGACAGAAAGAGAGACACAAAGAGAGAGAGAGACAGAGAGAGGCAGAGAGACAGAGACAGAGAGAGAGACAGAGAGAAACAGAGACAGAGAGAGAGACAGACAGAGAGAAAGAGAGAGAGGCAGAGAGAGAGAGAAAAAAAACAGAAACAGAGAGAGAGAGAGAGAGAGAGAGAGAGAGAAAGACAGAGAGA
>NW_015412535.1:0-1850 GCF_001527695.2 Protobothrops mucrosquamatus | reverse complement strand
CCTCCCCCTGCCCCACCCCCGCTCTGTCCCCCCATCCCCTGCCCTGCCTGCCCACAGGATCACTCACTGCCTCCAGGGCCCACCGCAGATCACCCAAGCAGCCCAGCAGCGCTATGGTGGCCACACCCTCTGCCCGCGCCCTGCAACATCAACTGCATGATGGGGTGTGAGGGCAGAGTCTTGTCTACGCTGCCTGGCTGCCATGTCCTTGGCTGTGCTGCTCAATGGTGACTCTCCTTCAGGGGGGGCTGCTGGAGAGGAGGGGGTCACGGGGGGAGGAAGGCTGGGGCAACAGCACGTGTGTCCACAGAGAGGGCTCTGAGTGCCGCCTCTGGTACCCATGCCATAGGTTCGCCATCACTGATCAAGGGAGTCATTCACAGGGTTTAAGTGATGCTATGTCCAAAAGAAGGGGATGCGGTGGTTTAGCGTTAAAATACTGGGCTCTTAACTGGAAGTCTGGCAATTGGAGATGTAAGCACTACATGACATTCTTGCCCCAGCTCCTTTCCATCTAGCAGTTCAAATCATGCAAAAGCAAGTAGATAAATAGGTACCATTTTCATTGGGAAGGTAACTGCATCTGTGCTCCTCAGCAATTAGTCATGCCCAGGGTCACCTGATCAAAATTCAGATGCTTTGGCACCTGGTTCATATTTATAATGGTTGCCATGTCCTGGAGTCATGTGATCCGCTTTTGTGACCTTCTGACAAGCAAAGTCAATGGGGAAGCCAGATTCACTTAACAACCGTGTTGCTAACTTCATAACTGCAGTGATTCACTTAACATCTGTGGCAAGAAAGATTGTAAAATGGGTCAGAACTCACTCAATAAATGTCTCGCTTAACAACATAATTTTGGGACTCAACTGTGGTCATAAGTTGAGGACTATGTGTAATGTCCAACCCTTCAAGCCAATTATGTATGAGAGATAAATATCTCACACCCAATGCTGCCTTTCTGGTTATTAAAAGGGGAAAATAAAGGGATAATGTCATCATCAAGTAATAGGGAAATAATTGCTTTACCTCTTGACTGTAAAGGGTTCAGGTAACAAGCAGTTTCATCCTTTCCTTGGGAAATAAATCAATCTCACAAGAAATAAAGAAATAAAATGTAATATTAAAAGACTTGTAATAATACATTTCAACTTTCCCAGTTGAAGGTGATAAATACAGAGCTGTTCAAATCAAGGGAAAGTAATTGTTTTAGAAGCGAATTACATAAGAAAATACAATGTTCCAGGAAGACCATGAGCTGGTATTAGTTTGCTACTAATAAAAAGGATTTGCTGTAAAGAGACTTTAGTAGGATTCCAATATATTATACCACTAAAAATTTGAGAGAGAAACTGTTTCCTCATGAACAATCTACAATAAAAATAAAGGGGCTGAAGTACATACCATTATGCACAATAGACTTTCATAACACAGAGAAATAAACACAAACACTTTGATCCAAATTCCTTCCTAGATTTATTTACTTATTCCTTCAGAATCAGGACCTGGAGTATCTGTTCCTGTGCTTTAATTTCCCTGGAGTTTCCTTCTTTCTAAAAATTCCAAACTTTAAGATTCTGCAGAAACAATGTTAGTCTCCTCTGTTCTTAGCCACGCTGCAACCATTTCTACCTTGGTTTTAAGAGGGCTATTTTTTTTTATCATCTAAACCAGGGATAGGCAACCTTGGCTCTTTTATGACTCATGGACTTCAACTCCCAGAATTCCTGAGCAAGCATGGCTCAGCTTGGAAACCTCTCCCTTTCCCCTCAGCATGGCTGGCTCAGGAATTCTGGGAGTTGAAGTCCATGAGTCATAAAAGAGCCAAGGTTGCCTACCCCTGATCTAAA
>NW_015412533.1:0-1850 GCF_001527695.2 Protobothrops mucrosquamatus | reverse complement strand
TCTATGACAACATTTTGTTTTACCTATTTGAGGATCTTCTGGACAAATTGACAGCAAAGAACTTGGAAAATGAGATTTATCACACACACAAAAAGGGAAAATGACCATTAAATAGGATTTTGGAAGAAAATGCTGGCATAGTAAGAACAATCATATAAAGATGAAAATTAAAGTGAGGAGCTCAGAAGGATGCAGGCGGGCAGGCAGGCAGGGAGATAATCATATGATAAATTTCTGTATTTTGACTGAGAAAGAGAGGAACAAAAATTACACTGTATTCTATTTCCCTTTGAGAAGTGCACAAGGTGCATTTCCTATAAACAGGATATCTATATTTGTTGGAACAAGTAGATAGGAGTGTCACTGCATATTGCAAGCAAAATGTTGATGTTGTAGGCTTTGAAAGCTTAAAATCAATTGCCTTATTAACTCCTTCCAAGATTAGTCTTAATTATGCTTCTTAGTGTTCTAATTATATATGTATTTTTTTTGCATTTTAATGGCTGACTTCACATATCATGCCAAGCCATAACTTGATTTATTTGATTTAAAGCAATATATTAATTACTACTGTAATTGATAAATATTGAAGTTTAGAGTTTATCATAACTGGCTCATTACTGCACACTTCGTTTGGGAAAGCCAGCGATGTAAGCACTTTATATTTTTAATGTTTTGTCTGAAGATAAGATGTAATAATTTGAAACTGATACTATTTCCCCCCCCAGAACTTCTGTGTGTGCCTTCTATTATGCAAGTTCCTTTTCTACTTTCTAAATGTACTTGTGTGTGTGAACAGGGCTACATTTTTAATTTGGGTTCATTAGTCTTCTTAGTTTTTGTATTCCAGTACACATTAGAATTGTAGCTACATGTAGAAATATTCATTGTTATGGGGGTGGGGTGAGGGGGAGAGTCCTTGATTGCATGATGCTTTACTAGGTGACATTGTGCAAAAACATATACAACATTTAGTTATACTCTCACTGCACTCTTGGGAACAACATAGTAAAGATTAAATCCTAGCCCTGAATATTAAACTACCCGTATATACTCGAGTATAAGTCGACCCGAATATAAGCCGAGGGACCTATTTTTCCACAAAGAACTGGGAAAAAATGGTGACTCGCCTATAAGCCGAGGGGGCATTTTTCAGCACACACATTTTTCCGCCTGGGCTAATCGGCCTCTTTGCAACCCCACCCCTTAAAAAAAAAAGAGAGAGAGAAAAAAATATGAAAGAGAGGAGTAAGAGGCCTCTTCTAACCGCGGCCGAGTTCATCTCGCCTAAGGCTGTTGACGGCCTCAAATTAAAAAAAATGGTCGGCTTTTTTAAAAAGGCGCAAGAAAAGGGACACCCCAGAGCTTCTATCAGATTTAACCCCAGCTTATTCTGACACATTGGAGACTGTCTTTCACTTTCGCTTCTACCAGAGGCGAGGGGGATTTTGAAGGGTAGGCGGAGAGATGAATTTAAAACAAAAAAAACAAAAAAAAACCCCAAGCTGATGTCTCTCCCTTAGAATAAATGCCAACAGCAAGCACGAATGACCGGCAACTTCCCCGCCCTTTTTTTCTCCCCGTTTTCCTTTAAAACACAAAAACACACACACGCACACAAAAACCCGATTATTACCCGGTTAGGTTACGGTAATAAAATCTCGGAGAGCACCAAAAACTCCGGAGCTCAACCTTGGAGAGTCTCTCCGATTGAGGGAAGGGAAAGGAAAAAAAAAAACACACAACCCAAACTTTTGCCTTTTGCAAAACTGGCATCTCTAGAGAAAGGAGCGGGCTGCGAGCGCGGCCGTCCCGCTCCTGCAAACTGCGGGCGAGTCCCCCACAGATAA
>NW_015412532.1:0-1850 GCF_001527695.2 Protobothrops mucrosquamatus | reverse complement strand
GGTGACTTTGGGCCAATCGCCAGGAGACGGTGAGTTCTAGTCCCGCCTTAGGCACGAAAACCGGCTGGGTGACCTTGGGCCAATCGCCAGGAGACGGTGAGTTCTAGTCCCGCCTTAGGCACGAAAGCCGGCTGGGTGACTTTGGGCCAATCGCCAGGAGACGGTGAGTTCTAGTCCCGCCTTAGGCATGAAAACCGGCTGGGTGACTTTGGGCCAATCACCAGGAGACGGTGAGTTCTAGTCCCGCCTTAGGCACGAAACCCAGCTGGGTGACTCTGGGCCAATCAGCAGGAGACGGTGAGTTCTAGTCCCGCCTTAGGCACGAAAGCCGGCTGGGTGACTCTGGGCCAATCAGCAGGAGACGGTGAGTTCTAGTCCCGCCTTAGGCCTGAAAGCCAGCTGGGTGATTTTGGGAATCGCTAGGAAAATCCAGCTGGGAGATTTTCAGCTATTTACTCTCTATCACAGGACTGTTGTTGCCGGGAAAATAAGAGAAGGAACGAATATTGGTATATTCATTGCCTTAAGTTGTGTATGAAGGGAATAAAAATATGATAAATTAAAAAAAATTAAAAAGGACATATTTGATTGCATGGATGGGCCCGATGGACTTGAGTGGCAGAAAATTTCCTGACAGTGAGAACAATTAACCAGTGGAACAACCTGCCTCCAGAAGCGGTGAATGCTACAAAACAGGAAGTTTTTAAGAAGAGACTGGACAGCCGTTTGTCCGAAATGGTATAGGGTTTCCTGCCTGAGCAGGGGGTTGGACTAGATGTGCTCCAAGGTCCCTTCCATCTGCTATTCTGTTATTCTTTTTTTTCCCCTTCCTTTCTTCTTTCCTTCCTTCCTTCCTTCCTTCCTCCCTCCCTCCTTGCCTCCAACACTGGACGTTTTTAAGAAGAGACTGGGCAGCCATTTGTCTCAAATGGTGTCGGGCTTCCTGCCTGAGCAGGGGGTTGGACTAGATGACCTCCGAGGTCCCTTCCAACTTTATTATTATTATAAAAGGTTTAGGAGCAGGAAGGAGAAAGAAAGAAAGCTATGTACAGACCCCTCGCAGGCATGTTTCGAGGAGAAATATCAGCGCCCTCTCTCTGAATGCCGTGGAGGAGGATTGCATCACAAATCTAATTAAAGAAGACTGCGCCCGGTTCTGGTGAGCACAATAACGAAAAAGATTATCTCTGGCAGCTAGTCCACCAGAGGATGTGCGACTGCCACGGGACCCGTCACTAAGACGACCAGCTCCGCCAGAGCACCAAGGGGGTTACCCCGTGGATACCGAGCAAGACCGAGCCGCGGGTTGCAACACCCGGCCGGGGAAAATGAGGCTGAATGTTGCATCAGAGAAGCCCTTGAGGAAAGAGAAAGGGAAAAGTGCTCCCAACTAGCATTTAACTTGGTTCTTCCTGGGAAGGGTCCAAACCGCATTCCGAGAGGTGCGTTGTCAACGCTGCTAACATCGGATGTTTTTGCTTTGACAACAGTTGGAGATGCAACCCTTTTCTTCTTATGTTTTGACTCTTAGAGTTAGAGTTAGATGACGCCGGGGGGGAGGAACGTGCATGAGAGTTTAGCTAGACATAACAATACTGGACCTAGCGTGAGAACCAAGGTGATTGAAATAAGAGATGATAAGAATTGGCCAGGCTGGAGGACTGGAGGGAAAGCCTGCATTTCAAACTAATTGGAGAATGTGGTTTATGACAGTTAATTGGAGGAGGGAATTGTGCTTTGATACTATGTACTGGGTTTTCCCAGTTGCAACGTACGGCTGCGAAGGTTGGACCATAAGAAAGGCTGAGTGCCAAAGAATGGAGGCCTTTGAACTCTGGTGCTGGAGAAGA
>NW_015412531.1:0-1850 GCF_001527695.2 Protobothrops mucrosquamatus | reverse complement strand
CATCAGCCAAATAGAAATTGCCAAACACTCCTTAAGAACACAAAGCCCTCATTGCACAAATCCCAGAACTTCAAAGTCACAAAAGCACATAAGAATCCTTCCACTCTCCATCTCCTTCCCTCCTCCGTGCCTCACCTCCAGCCATTGCTGCCTTTTTTCATTCCTCTTGGAGGGCGACCCCTCCCCTGCTGCATTTCTTCCCTGTTTGCTGCTGCCAGCACAGGTGGCTGCCACAGCAGTTGTAGATCGGCTCATGGCCAGCCTGCTTGATCTCTTCTCTTCTCCTCTCCTCTCCCCCTCCCACTCCCCCTCCTCCTTCTTCCCCTTCAGTGCAGCTGACTCTGCCTCCTCCAAAGGCTGCTGCTTTTTTCTCTCTCTTCCTCTCCTGCCCAAACTGCCTCCTTTTATAGGCTCTCCTGTCTCTGCCTCCCCTCCTCCTTTCTCATGGGGGAGGGTGAGCCAGAAGTAAGCCTGGGGCCTTTGCAGCTGCAGAGGACTCTCTCACAGTAAGTCCTTGCCTCTGCTGGCTCTTTCCCTCCCCCACTACACTTGGCTAGGCAGGGCTGTGTACCACCTGCCACTCATTAATGTACCACAAGTGGTACGCGTACCACCAGTTGAAAAGCCCTGAGCTATAGGGCCTAATCCTCCCGCTGATTCAACCGACGTTGCGGGACACCTTAGGCCACCCAATGAGCAAGCGCACATGGCTGCCTCACCGCCGCCAGACAAACCACTCATTCCCAATGAATACTGGGACCTAGCGGAGGCATTTAGTGAAAAAGAATGCGATGCCCTGCCCCCTCAAAGACCCAATTACTGCTCTATCGAACTGCTGCCAGGAGCCAAACTCCCATACCCAAGAATGTACGCTATGTCCCCCCTCGAAATGGATGAGATGCAGCGATATGTGAACAAAAACCTAGCGAGAGGGTTCATTGAATGAGCCAAATCTACCGTGGGAGCCCCTGTGTTGTTCAAAGAAAAAAAAAGATGGGTCTCTTCGTCTCTGCATAGACTATAAAGGTCTCAATGCTGTGAGTGTGGAAAACAAATACCCCCTCCCCCTCCTAAAGGACTTATTAACCCATCTGGCTAAGGGGAGTGTCTTCACTAAATTAGACCTGAGAGAGGCATATTACCAGGTGAGAATAAAGGAGGGAGACGAGTGAAAAACTGCCTTCAACTGTCCTATGGGGAGCTATCAATTCAAGGTCATGCCATTTGGACTACAGGGGGCCCCAGCCGTGTTCATGCAGTTGATTAATGAGGTCCTACATGATCACTTATACAAAGGGGTTTTGGTGTATCTTGATGATATCCTGATATACAGCATGAATATGACTGATCACATAAAGCTGGTGAGAGAAGTGTTAAAGAAACTATTGAATGCCAAGTTTTATGCCAAATTGTCAAAATGTGAATTTCGCCAGACCCGATTAGATTATCTTAACTACAGAATTTCCAGCGAGGGCATTGAAATGGATCCAGCAAAGGTAAAAGCTATAATCGAATGGCAGCCCCTCAAAACTTGCAAACAGCTCCACAGCTTTCTAGGTTTTGCCAACTTTTATCATCAATTCGTCCCCTCTTTTGCCGAGATTGCCCTACCCCTTACAGAACTACTCAAAACAGGCAAAAGAGGAGGGACGCCACGACCGGGCCAACCACTAGCATGGACAATGGGCTGTCAAACAGCTTTTGAGAATCTAAAAAGACTATTTGCTGCTGAACCAGTTCTAAAGCACCCCTGCCCAGGGGAGCCCTTTGTAATTCAAGCCGATGCCAGTGATATGGCAGTTGGAGCTCTATTACTGCAAAAGAACAAAAGTGGAATCCTGCAACCCTGC
>NW_015412530.1:0-1850 GCF_001527695.2 Protobothrops mucrosquamatus | reverse complement strand
CAGACCCCTCACATCCTGGACATAAACTGTTTCAACTTCTTCCCTCAGGACGGTGCTATGAGGCATTGCACGCCAAGACAACTAGACACAAGGACAGGTTTTTTTTTCCCCGTGCCATCACTCTGCTGAACATCTGATTTCCACAGCACCATCTTATGTCTAAGCAGTGGTGGGATTCAGCTGGTTCGCACCACTTCGGCAAAACCGGTAGCTAATTTTTTGTTGCCCAGGTCCAGAATGGACTTCCGGAAGTGGCATCCACACAGAGAACCGGTTGTTCCCATATTTGAATCCCACCACAGTGTCTAAGTATATTTACCCAGAAAGTAAGGCTGTATTACTTTTAACCTTCTCATCTGTTCCACTACCTTCTCTTATTGGTATCACTATTATGATTATTATTACTTTGTTGTTTTGCAGGTACCCTGAGAGCTTATGCCCTGGAGACAAATTCCTCGTGTGTCTTAATCACACTTGGCCAATAAAATATTCTATTTCCATTTCTACAGGTAGTTCTTGACTTACAACCACAATTGAGCCCAAAGTTTCTGTTGTTAAGTGAGACATTGGTTAAGTGAGGTTTGCCCCATTTTACAACTTTTTTTTTTTGCCACAATTTTTAAGTGAATCTCTGCAGTTGTTAAGTTAGTAGCCTGGTTGTTAAGTGAATCTGGTTTCCTCATTGACTTCGCTTGTCAGAAAGTCTTAAAAGGCAGTCACATGACCTGTCATAAATATGGAACTGTCATAAATATGAGTCGGTTGCCAAGTGTCAGACACTAGGAGTTGAGAGTGACTGCAAGACATAAATCACTTTTTTTTCAGTACTGTTGTTACTTTGAACGGTCACTAAATGAATTGTTGTAAGTCAAGGACTCCCTGTATTCTAGTTTCACAGAGTCTCTCTCTTCCCCCCCCCAAAGACACACAAACACATAAACACACAGACACACAAACACACACACGAGATTTTTAAACAAGAAGCTACAAAGATATCTGCTATTTGGGACCACAATTTGTTAACAACAACAACAACAACAACAACAACAACAATAATAATAATAATAAAGTTGGAAGGGACCTTGGAGGTCATCTAGTCCAAACCCTATACCATTACAGACAAATGGCTGTCCAGTCTCTTCTTAAAAACTTCCAGTGTTGGAGCATTCACCGCTTCTGGAGGCAGGTGGTTCCACTGGTTAATTGTTCTAATTGTCAGGAAGTTTCTCCTTAGTTCTAGGTTGCTTCTCTCCTTGATGAGTTTCTTCTCTCCTTGATTAGTAATTAAATTATTTCAGTAGATTTTTACAAAGATTTTCCAGCTTTGGAAACCTATCACCCGGCAAATACACCTAATTGTATACTGTATTTTTTTTTAAAAAGTTGTAACACATCCCCATGACACATGAACTCAATGTTTGTTCACACCAGTTTTAACATTTGTTCTCATGTATTTTACAGGTGCAGGAACAGCTTCCCAAAGTTTAAACAAAAAGAGAAAGTAGGGCAGCTGTGCCCAGCAATTGTGGAAACAGATGGAGCTGGCATACGGGTCTCTTTGAATATATTTCCCTTAAGGTCTAAATTCTCCATGGTTGGTGGTATGGGTAGATGAGTATCTCAGTCCTTATAGCCAAAGGAAAAATTAGCGAACATTAATGGAGTAAAATTAAAGGTAGCAGTAGCAATACCCATTTAGTAAAAAGCACTGAAGTGATACTGCAGGACACTCATAGATGTATTATATATCTCTATCAATGTACTATATCTACATATCTATCTCTCCAACACATACATCAAAAATGTGCTTGTTGTAAACTAGCAAACAAGCTTCTTGAAAACAAATAATA
>NW_015412529.1:0-1850 GCF_001527695.2 Protobothrops mucrosquamatus | reverse complement strand
ATTTGATTTTAATTTGATTTTAATTTGGTTTTTTAACATAATTTTAAAAAGAAACGGCAAAAAATCAATATTTCATTTTAATTGTATTTTAAACTTAGTATTTTGTATGGTTTGTCTGTTTTTTAACTTGCTGTAAGCCGCCCTGAGTCCGCTAGGAGAAGGGCGGGGTATAAATTGAATAAAACTAAACTAAACTAAAACTAAACTAAGCCATGGCCTATGACCTTAAAATTGACAGAGGAAAATTATTATTTTTGTTCTATGGATTATTGGAACTTATTCACTGCAGAAGTAACTCTGAGAATCTGAAATCGTTTAAGCATGTTTTCAGGTTCTGTGGAACAAGAAACTGAAGGAATAGCAAATTTTTATCATAGCACTGCATGACAGCTCCCAGTTGAATTCAGATAATTAACAGAGGAAGAAACTTTCCAATGGTAAATTGAAGATCTAAGCAAAGGCTTAAAATATATAGCAAAGCATGGAAGGGACAAGTAAAGCACACTTGTTTCTTTTCTTTTTAAAACAGTCAAGAAAATATTCAAGAAAAAAATGGCATAATGGCAAAAGTTGTGATTTAAAAATAAAAATTTAAGGAGTAAAGGTCCTTCTACAATTACTACAGAGTGTACTGCAAATGCACTCTAATTATTCTGCAGCATTCATTAAAGTTTCACCATCAATGGCACGTTATCCAAGTGGTGAGTATTGAAAGAAAGTGCTATACCAGGGGTAGGCAACCTTGGCTCTTTTATGACTTGTGGACTTCAAAGCTGGCTAATGAATTCTGGGAGTTGAAATCCACAAGTCATAAAAGAGCCAAGGTTGCCTACCTCTGTGCTATACAATCCTTTTGTAAGGAAGAGATTTGCCATCTTGTGCCCTTTTTAAATCTTGTGAGCAACAGGGCTGGTCACAATGTAGTCTTCAAAACAATTGGGAAAATATTTTTCAAATGATATGGCATATTTGCAGAGTGTCATTGTACCGTATATATAAAATGATACCTAATGGTCACTATATTTATTTAGAACATTTATATATCTGCGGAATTCATCCTCGGTGACTCCAGGCAGCTTACAAGAAATAAAACTGCAAACACAAAACCCAACATAACCCTAGCCCCTTGCAACAACAATTAAACAAACCACTTGATCGTCTCTGTATCACCCTGGGGTCCCTAGGCCTGCTGGCAAAAACTGTCTCTTCAGGAAATTTTGAAAGAGTTCATTTAGTGACCATTCAAAGTTACAACGGCACCAAAAAGTGATTTATGACTTTTTTTACACACACAACTCTTGCAGCATCCCCACGATCACATGATCTAAATTCAGAGGCTTGACAACTGGCTCATATTTATGACGGTTGCAGTGTCCGGGGGTCATGCAATCACCTTTTACCACCTTCTGACAAGCAAATTCAATGGGGAAGCTGGATTCACTTAACAACTTGTTACTAGCCTAACAACTGCAGCGCTTCACTTAACAACTATAACAAGAAAGGTCGTAAAATGGAGCAAAATTCAATTAACAACTATCTTGCTTAGCAACGGAAATTTTGGGATCAACTGTGGTCGTGGGTCGAGGGCTTCCTGTATACTAGGAATGTGCAGGGAATGGGATTAATCCAAGCAAAAATGATATGGGGAGTTGGGGGGGGAGGAGGAGTATGGAGAATGGGAAAATGCTAAGCAGTTTTCTTGGCAATGACATGTGTCAACATCTGTAGCAGCAATGGCCGTCAAGGAGAAACAAGGAAGAAGGAATGGGAACATACAGAAAAGATCAGGAGGCAGTTCGGCCAAAGAAAGCAAGATCATCATAGAGGGAGGAAGGAACAGAAGGGCTGGT
>NW_015412528.1:0-1850 GCF_001527695.2 Protobothrops mucrosquamatus | reverse complement strand
ATAAGATAGAAATGTATGTTATTTTAGAATAGATAATGTATATAAAATTTAATGTATATGTAGAGATAATGAATTGATTGTTAAATATGATATAATCTGATAAGAATGTATATACTGGAATGTCACGTCAAATCCAATGTTTGTTTGTTTGTTTTTTAATTGTTTTATAAATAAAAAGTTTAAAAAAAAAAAAAAAAAAGATTTTCCCCCCAGACCATTTCCACAACCAGAAGGATGAAGGCAGAAGAAACAGAGTGCCGTCCCCATTTTTTGTCCATGCACACAGTTCCTGAATAGCTTAAAGAGGCTAAGAATAAACTTGAATTCAAAATGTCAATTCTGATAACCTTCCCTGTGTATGTGGAAATGATACAGCTTTTGTCTGCTTGGTTTTATATATCTTCTGATAAACTAGAAATAAATATGCAATCTTCTTGTGCCATATCCGTTATTGGACGTTGGCGATCATGTTGGTGATCCTGTTTTTATCAGCAGCCACACAAAAAAGTGCTGCTGAGTTTTGTCCAAACCAGTCCCTTAGATTTTGAAACCATGATGTTCTTCTTCTGCCTGGATCTCGTTTGCCTTCAATCTTTCCCTGGAGGATTAAATGGAGCATGCCGTATTTTTCTGGGTGTCGCATGACATGTCCGAGATATTCTAACTGATGATTTCCCTTGGCTTTCCCAGGCGGCTTATCACCTCATTTCTGATCTTGTCAACCCAGCTTATATGTAACAGCCGCCTGTAAATCCACATTTCAAATGCTTCTAGTCTCTTCAGATGGCCTTCTATCAAGAGACCAACTCTCTACTCCATAGAGCAGGATAGAAAAAATACGGACTATAATGTCTCTTTGAGTGTACCAGCTAATATTAATTAGCAGGAAATTTCAGCATCATTGCTTTTTAGGTTATTTGACACTAGACACTATTTGACACAATATTTCAACAGCTAGATTAAAAACAACAAAAGCAATCAAATAAAATATGTCAGCCAGCAAAATTGTTCAGCTTTTCCTTGGTATATTGGTTTTACTCTCTCAACAATTAGGAAGTTGCAGTTGCCTTCAGAGTTCTGAATATCAGAACTGACAATATCATTTAAATAATATCAGACAACAGCAGAGGGCAGTAATTTACAAATGCCAGTGATATGTTGGAACCAGCAGATGGCTGTCCAGTATTAAAAAATAAAAATTGCCAACCATTGCAGCCCAGAAAAGAACACTACGTCTCCATATCATTTCCTCATTCACCCAAGTTTCTTCTCACATACATAACACAAGAATAGCCACAGGGCAGCTAAGGATTATGTATTTAGGGCAATTTTGCCTGATTTGGGGAGTTTTAATAACAACAAGAAAAGGGATGATCACCCAGCACACAGGCTGTTCTGAGGCATAAACAATGTAGATGATTTAGGAATGAACACAAAACATACATTCTTGAGCAGGATCACTAGAAAGAAAAAAAGACCTTGCTGGCATCCAATTATAGGACATTGTTGCCAGGAACAGTATTATAATTCAAATAAACATGGAATATATGTTTCAGGCACTCTCTAATTATAATGTTATTCTTTATTTTATTTATGCTATTGATGTGATTTATAAGTGATCTAGAGCGGCCATCACACTTTGGAGAAACAGCTTTGAATAAGCAAATCTAATTCAATCTGATCTGTACTTTATAATTAGAATGGGAAATGACAGTTTACGCAACTGAATCCACAACTGAATCCTGTTCAATGTGGGTTTCAGGGGTGTGGATTATATATATGCTCAGTAGGAGGCACCACCTGGCCACTCTTGTCTGAGTTCAGAGGCTACACATAATGCTGAATCAGAT
>NW_015412527.1:0-1850 GCF_001527695.2 Protobothrops mucrosquamatus | reverse complement strand
ATTCCAAAAGGTCATCTGGCAAACAGTTCTGGGAATTGCAAGTTCTAGAGACTATCAGGCTGAGAGAGGCTGCCTGGAGCATTTGGCTGTTAAATTATTGACACTTCTGAATTGGTTGCACCATCTCTAGATGTCCATGGAGGATGTCAACATCAGAAACCCAGTGGGAATGGCATTGTGATTGAAAGTTTGCAATACCATGTTGATGATTTTAATGTACACAGCCCAATAGATGCTGCTAGTGATATCTGCAAAATGGGGATATTATTTGCTGTTTTATCTTCATTATGGCTGGCTATGGTTTTTTCATTTTGCATATATTTTAATGAGATAAGATTTCAGTAACTGAAGGTAGACATTTTGTTTATTAATTAAAATTAGGCCATAAATAGGTTTCACTGAAGAAAGCAAAAAGCTGCTAGAATTGTTATTTTATCATTTGTGCATTCCATGTTTCAAGGGCACTGGAGGGTGGGTAACATGATCATGTTCATATGACACCTTTAGCAAGAGACTGCCACTAATGAGACCATATTATCATTTTTATTCCATATCATTATATGTGATTTTTTAAAATTGCAATTTCAATTGTAATGGTGACCATTTGAACAAGCTAAATTGGAACCTTCAGTTAGAGGAGTGAGAAGTGGGGAGTAAAATAGCATCCTGCTATGATTTTTGGTTAAGCGTTTTATGCAAATATGGCCTTTGTCTCACTTAGAGAGGATTCAGCTGAGATCACACAATGCCACAAGCCATTATTTTAAGGATAGTTTGATGAGAAAGCCACCATTGACAGACCCCACCCAACATGCTAATCTAACCCCCCCCTCAAAAAAACCCTTATGTTTTAGTGTATTGTGTGAATCCACCCTTCATCGCAAGCTCTTGGACTAGGATGCCCCAAGAACATCAAGAAAGGAGAAAGTTCAGAGAATCAACTCAAATCAGAGAGCAAGTCTGATTGGAAAAAAAGAGAAAAAAATCTTGGAAGGTGCTAATTTTCTGAAAATGTGATACACAGAAAAAATGCTGTCTGCTTACAGGAACTTTTTTTTTTTGCTTTCACTATGCTATAAATTTTAATCTTTTTTTTTTTTTTTAAAAAAATGCCACCACGTAGCTTTGATGAAAGTATTCCTGACCCACCACCATATCTTGCTATTCAGAAGTGATCTAGCTTTTAAGTGATGAAAATAAGGTAAAATAGTGGCATTGGCAAATACTGTATTCTATGTGTTACCACTCTGTTCATACTGTATTTATTCTTGACTTAACAAGTCAAGAATACTATACTATACTATAATATGATAATACTATACTATAATATGAACATCCAAGTTCTAGTTCGAACCTGACACTGAAAAAAGTAAGAAGTCCTAAAGGCAGAGGGAGAGTCTGGATATTAAACTTCAGAAAAACTTAAAATATCATAGGATATCATGTCTGTCTTCCCTAATACAACAGAATTCATATAAAACATGAATTTCTAATAAATCGGTCACTCTTTACTGAATTAACTCTGTTTCTGGTTGTATAGGACTCAGAGTATCTATCTATCTATCTATCTATCTATCTATCTATCTATCTATCTATCTATCTATCTATCTATCTATCTATCTATCTATCTATCTATCTATCTTCAAACATGCAAAGATAAAATATGGTTAACCAGTTTGTGGTTCAGTGAATCATGCAAACATAGTTATTAATTACCTTCTTTTGTAGATATTCAAACAAAATATCCTACAGTTTCTATTTCAATATCAATGTTTTGTGACTGTTAAACACTAGAATTCATGGTCTTAACAGATGTTCAGTCTTGGGATAATAGAACTGCTAATCTGGTA
>NW_015412526.1:0-1850 GCF_001527695.2 Protobothrops mucrosquamatus | reverse complement strand
GGCCGGCCTGGCGTAGTTTGGATTGTGTTTCAGTGGGGGGTTTTGTATGGGTGTGTTTTTAGAACAGGCCTATTATTCAATTCGATTTTAAAACAGAAACTATTTATTTATTCGTGGTTTTTAGTATCGCCTGTTCACCGCCCTGAGTCCCGCAAGGGAGATAGGGCGGTATATAAATTTAATAAATAAATAAATAAATGGAAGGGATACCCGTTATCTGAAGCCACTTGGGTGAAATCCAGTGAAGTGAAAGCTGACCGATTGGTCAAAAGGTTTCATATGAAAAACCCCAACAAACTGACAGATAACTCTTAACCTATGCTTTTATTTACTTTACAGGATCTGTCCTTCGTCTAAGGGGGGCCGGATGTCAAGTCTGCTAACATTGGATGTTCTTGCTTGCCATATGTGAAGAATCAAGAATGCGCTTTACTGGACTTCCGGTGGCTCGGCGACGGCCGATGGAGGCTTTTTGACAGCCTCCCGTCCGGGACTGCGTTAAAGCTGCCGAAACAGCGTCTACCAGCTGTTTGGCGGCTTGAGCTTTCTCTCCGGGAGAAGGAGAGAAGGCGAGCTTTGCTCTGAGTAGGAGTAGAGTTCCCTAGTCTCCCTAGGAGTTTCCAGGGAGACGAAGGTGAGAACTTCTCCGGAGCTCAGAGCTTTCTCCGCAGACCGGGATGTCTTCGTCTTTGCAGCGAAGCCAGACGTCGTCTCCACCTCTGAAATTTTGAAACTTTTTAAATGTGAGTAACAACAGACAGAGCTGACCAGGAACTTGGACTTGTTTGGAAAAAAAATACAACTTTAACTCAGAAGGAACAAAGGCTTCTTCTCAATTGTTATAATTGAAAGTTAACTTTGGGGGGGGGGGAAATGGCTGCGGGCGAGCCGCTTCTTTGTTTCAAAGGGAAACTTTCACTTCTCTTCCGGTTGTGGATTGCTACATTGTAAAGACTGTAAAGATTTAAAAGAAAAAAGAAAAAAATTCAAGAAAAAATTGTTTAAATACTTGCTGTTCTGGATTGACTATTAAGACTTTTTTTAAAATTAAGAATGGCTTCTAAACGTACTGGAACTTCTGCAGTGCCTAAAGCAGCTACTTCTTCTCCAGCTGTACAATATACACAGCAGAAAGCTAAAACTCCTCCACCCTCGCCTCCTCCCTACATTTCTCTTAAAGATTTACAGGACTCTCTGGCACAAATTTCTAAACAAATAGTCCAACAAATGAGAGTGGAAACAGAAGAACTTCTTGGCAAGAAAAATGATGAATTGTGTGAAAATATGTCCCAAATTTTTCAAGGTTTTGCATTTCATGTGGATCGCATAGACTAGAGGGACATGTGGATGAAGTGGTGGAGAAAATGGAGGGAATGTAGGAGAGATTAGAAAAAGTAGAAGAAGGTGTGGAGATTGTTCAAAATGATATTGTAATGTCACAATACAGAGAAATGGAGCATGCTATAAGGATTAGAGGCTTAAAAGAGAATTTACAAGAGAAACTGAGGGAGGAGGTAGCAGCTGCCCTAGCCTTGGTTTTTGACTGCGATCCTGAAATTATATATGGAGAAATTGAAAAAGCATATAGAGTAAACTCATGGGTAGCACGTCAGAGAAAATTGCCTAGAGATGTTGTTGTCTACTTTTCCAGAAAAACACGCCAAAATGATATTATACAAGCTTTTTATCAGCAGAGATTTCAGATTGCTGCTCAAGATGTTATACTTTTGAAAGAAATACCTTCAAAAATCTTTAAAAAAAGAAAGGAATTTGCCTTTTTGGCCCAGGAGTTAAAGAAGCGACAACTGCCTTTTAGATGGGAGATACCTGTTGGAATAGCTTTGAATTAT
>NW_015412525.1:0-1850 GCF_001527695.2 Protobothrops mucrosquamatus | reverse complement strand
AGAAGCCTCTCCTATCTTATTCCCTTCTCCCCCTCAGGCTTGCCCCACAGAAGCCTCCCATATCCTATCCCCTTCTCTCCCTCAAGACTTGCCCCACAGAAGCCTCCCATATCCTATCCCCTTCTCTCCCTCAAGACTTGCCCCACAGAAGCCTCTCCTATCTTATCCCCTTCTCTCCCTCAGGCTTGCCCCACAGAAGCCTCTCCTATCCTATTCTCTTCATTCTCTCAGGCTTGCCCCACAGAAGCCTCTCCCTTTCCTCCCTATTGTTTCCTCTCTCAGGCTTATCCCCCCCAATCTAGGCCTCAACAGACTCCACTCCTCCATGCCTTCTCCTCCATCTCCCCATATTGTCTCCTCAGCTCACCCTACCCCCGCTACTGTGTTTTGGAGAAATCTATATAAATAAAAACATACATGTTCGTTTGTTCAAAATCTTAAATCTCCGAAAATTCTTCACTGATTGTTTTGAAATTTTGACACAACGTTGCATTCGAATACACACGTGTTTTTATACATCTACTATTATATAGATGTCACACCTGTGACAGGTAAAAACATCCTTTTTTTAAAAAAACAGCGCCATCTGTTGGACGTAAATTTAACCAGACTGAGCCACAGCAACGCGTGGCCGGGTAATGGCCGGTAATCAAATAAAACTCTTCAAGCGATTCAGGCAACAGAAGCAAAATGTATATATCCTTTTTAATGAAATTATCAAAGAATAACATACAAGTAAAACTAAAGAAAGTAGGAAAGTGGGAGAGAGAGAGAGAGAGAGAGAGAAAGAAGAAAGAGAGAAAAGGAAGAGAGAATTGCAGGGTAAGAAAAAAAAAACTTCCAATTCATTTCAGTGCACTAGAATAAAAGCAGTAAATATACAACTTCATTCTTTTTTTTTTACTTTTGCATACTTGGTATATACCAGCCCTTTCTATAGCAACAAAAGTATCTAACCAGCAAATTCCAAAGTCAGAATTTTATATTTTTTTCCCCGCTTTGAGCACAAAATCTAGAATTGGTTAAAAAAAGTGAAATGGTAGCAATTGGGCCTCTGAGCTCAGTTCTTTTTTAGTGATTTGTGTTCATTTACTGAAGACACAGAAAACAGTATGCGATAGACAGTTAATTCAATTAAATAAGTACAGCAAAATAGCTGAAAGTGACAACATGTAATATCTTTATATCTATTATATAAATTACAGAACGACATACTGTAATTCCTGGTAAATGTTCTCTGTACAAATAACATAGACACAAATATTTTGATGTGGACATTTAACATTTTATATCATTTCTTCATATTTCAAAAGCATACCTGCACCCCAGAATTATATGATTTTTTTATATTTGCTCCTTAATAACTTCTGTAAGCAAATGCTTTTTATTTTTTACTTCTTTCTTAATTATTTCCATGCATGTCAAAAGAACAATTTATTCAACTTTCTTTCTTATTTTATTTTTTAAAATAAAGAATCACCATTTATGTTTTAAGGAAGTTTCATTTGACTCACAGACACGGCAAAACAAAGCAAAGTTATTTATTTATGTTTAATCTCCGTATTGATTTTACAGGCTTATAACATTATACATTTGGGAGGGTGACGCGCTCATTATACAAGCATTTTAATAATATTATTACTGATTCCCCAATCAGGTCCTTTCTCATCCTGAAAATCTGTTGGGAACAGGAATCCCTAACTTGAGGTTCCAGGCTGTCACGTTTCAGGGAATGTTCTGGAACAAGGTCTCGGCTTCTTGCATCTGCTCATTTTTATTACGAAGAAGCAAGAGACGAAAAGAAGGACGGCTACTTTGCTCAGCAACAACGAGATGCAGAGAACAGTGAT
>NW_015412524.1:0-1850 GCF_001527695.2 Protobothrops mucrosquamatus | reverse complement strand
TCCTATCTACTAGATGATACAACTGTTTCCATCCAGAGGCTCCCTCAGATACCTCCAAAATGTGAATTATTGGTCATATCCAAATTTTGTTTATATAATGATCAGGGTTGCTGGGATTCAGTTTACACTTTGGACATGATGCCCATCAGTTAACTATTGTGCAAGTTGAGAGTTGTGCTCCAGTGTAATGTTGTATTTGCGCAGGTCATCTTAGATATTACATGCACCTAACTGCTGCTGTCATTCACACTGAGCTAAAGGCCTGCTTGTCAGAAGTTACATTGCAGCACATTATTGTTTTATATAGCAATTCAAGAGAGAACATGCCAACCCAAGCTTTTATGAAAAATGCCAATGCAGGAAAGCCAACGCTGTCATTCCTAGTCATTTCTGCTGTGTGTGGCTTAGGCGATGACTCCATGTGGTAGGATTTTATGTTACTATGGTATTAATTTGAACCCTGGAATTATGTGGGCACAGTGTGAATCTCTCTCATTAATTAAAGAGGGTAGACCTGTAAACATTGCCCTTCCTAATATGATTCCAATGCAGTGATGCAGAGACAGGCTGTGTAGAAGTGGCTTCATGAAAGAGATTCCATGATGATATCCTCAACCTTTTCAGAAGTGCTGTATCAAATCAGGCATTATGCAGGTTTCAGTGCAGGAGAATGACATAATAATACAGTACATTTCCCCCCTTGGATGTGCCCCAGGAGCAGCCTCCCTCAGAAGGGGGGAGTGAAAGCTCGGTCCAAATCCACAGAGGAGATGCAGCCTGCCAAGAAGGTAACTGTACCAGCCAAAGTCCACTTAGACCAAGATTCCACCATGCCTGGTGAGATTCACAAGTAATCTGTTGGCTGTCTGGAAGCAGGCAGGGGGAGCCAGTAAATCAAGAAGAAGCAAAACATCAGGTGAGGTTGTCTGAATTCAAGGGATGTGCAGAGTCCACTGATTCAGTTGCAAGATGATACTCATTAACAAGCCCAGCAACTGGGTTAACTGAGGCTGTTGGATTGGTGTTCTTGCACACTATACTTAAGGTCTGCCATCAGCCATTTTGTTTTCCATCAGTGATCCCAAATTCACTATCTCTTGATCCTGGATGACTAGGTCCTCTTTGCCAGGTCAATGGGATACCCCTTTGTTTTTGCAGTGCTGTTCTGTGAGGTGATTGGGGAACTTCAGGGCCAAAAGGGAGTCAGAAATCTCTGTGGCCACTGACAGAGGCTGACGTCTGTGTTACTTCAAGTCCCAAACCTTTCTTCTTTGGAGAGGAGAATGGAAAGCTTTGAATTTAACTTAATACCTTGAGTCTTTTGTGCCAGTGGGATCCTTTGGAAATTTTAGAGCTATTTTCACAAGTAGATGCCATGGGAAAATTTTTCCCATTTATAAAATGGCTGCCAAAGTGGGCTGGGCCAGTGAAAACAACCCATCCATTTAGCAAAAAGCCAACTATTCAGGCTGCTTTCCACAAATCCAATTTACCATTGTGGTCTTTCCACACAGGTAGAATCACAGTTTCAAGCCTCAAAATGAGCTTCAATTGCCCACCATTTGCTTGTGGGTCTTACATGAGGTTAGGAGACACACATAGAAATAAATATGGTGCTTGAAAATAAGGCTTTGCTTTGCAGCATGGTTGCCTTCTTTTGCTTCCTTTTTCAGTTAAAAGTCATTTTAAAAATTAAGTCAGGTGGGATAGATAGCTGCTGGTAAGGGGGATGCCTATGAGCACATTGATGTTCACAAGCACCTGGTTTGCCCACCCAAATTCAGAGTATTTTAAGATCTTTGACTGCCCAGTTAAAAGAATCAGTAGCAGATGATGAATCTGCTTGTGCT
>NW_015412523.1:0-1851 GCF_001527695.2 Protobothrops mucrosquamatus | reverse complement strand
ATGTTCCTAATGTATCACAGTGTGTATTTCAATGTGTAGTCCTTTGTTCCTGAAAGGAGGGTAGTATAAAAACTGAAGTCTAATCACGCCCTCTTTGTTCAGAATTGCCTATCTCTAATATGCTCTGGACCTTGCGCAATTAAACTTCTCTGCTAACCCCTCCGGAATTCGTAAGAGTTCTTTCGTTTTCCACAAGAATGTGATCTTTAAAAAAATAAAAATAAAAATATGGTATAAACAATCCAAAGCAAAAACCTTTGAAAACCTTCACTAGGAACAATAATAATCACTAGGAACAATAATAATCTTCTACATAACTAATTCATCGCCAAACTGCTCTTATCAATTAAAACAACAAATTATTTACTTTGGTGGGGGGGACTCTTGAGTTAATTCTACATATGCTTACTTTATAGTAGTTCCCACTGAGTTTGGTATATTAACTTTAAATTCAGGTTAATGCTTTTAGGATTATACCATGAAACCTGTACTCTAAATAGCTTTTACTATCATGTTCTTAGAAAATGGACTGGCATGGTGACAGAGAAATAAAGACTTCTCAAGTGCATAGGTATCATTTCAAACAGCATTGCTTTTTGTAGACACAATAGTGACACTTTCATCATGTTCTCCAGCAGTTCAGAAAGGTGAGAGCATACTGTAGGAAAAAAGCCAGCTAATCCATCAGGACAAATTCAATAATTAACTGAAGCTCTGTTCCAGAAGGTTCTAGTCAAGCCACTTCCAACTGAATATAAGTACAAAGAGAGACAGTTTTACCTCAGCAACTGTAGAACAATGATCTATCCACAAGATATGTACTTGATTTTTTCATCTTTAAAATGTAAATGAATTCTCAGCTAGAGAAGTAGCATTTA
This sequence comes from Protobothrops mucrosquamatus, assembly GCF_001527695.2. Lineage (NCBI taxonomy): Eukaryota > Metazoa > Chordata > Lepidosauria > Squamata > Viperidae > Protobothrops > Protobothrops mucrosquamatus. The sequence continues at coordinate 973 of NW_015412523.1, read as the reverse complement.
TTAAAAAGTCTGTGCAGGTAAATTTTCAAAAGGCAAAGACAGGGAACTTGGGTTCTTCCTCTTTTATAGCTAAAGTAATATATAGGAAAGAGTAAGAATTAGCCTGGTATTATGTGCCATCAAATGTCTGCTGGAGTAGAAAACCTGGGGTGAATATAGGGATTGTGCTGGTCATCAGCTACCTCAGTGTGTGTATACATGGACAGATCTATTTCCATTTTGTATGTTTTCTCATTGAAAGTTTGAATTAATTCTATTCCATTTCTGCATATTTTTTATGTACATAACTATTTATACCCTATTTTTCCCAATTATAAAAATAGCATTTTTATATATATTTTTCTTCAGCGTGTAACCTTCTCCATTGTCAACTCCTTGAATGGCCTGCTGGAAGCCACAGTGAACCCTATGTGGTTGTAGTACATTTTAAGAAGCCAAGCTATAAATGGAGTCTTGCTTAGCTTTGACTTCAGTGAACAATTCCATTTTCCCTCTCTCTGAAAAATTTAGATTTTGACTTCACTGTTCTATGAGGTGGAATAGGAAATATATTGGAGTTGATGTCTGTCATGGATCCATATTTCTTTCTGTTCTTGTTCAAAAGGCTGGCAATAGAATTGTTATATACGAAGGAAGAAGCAGGCAGGATAGAAGAATACAGTGTGTTGTAGAAGCTAAAATCTTGGAAGACTCATATTTCAGTCCAACATCATCCTGAAAAAGCCCTGGACACGTGTGGGCAACTCATCATCTCTCAGCTTTATAGAGCTCTTATTGTGGGTAAAGTAAGGGGAGTGCTATAACTATCCCTTTCAACAGGGAGCAAGCAGAGAAAAGAAGACTTAGGCAGAATGCAGGAAGGGTGGTTTTTCAATCTCCAAAAAGTCACTTCCAAAATTGTCATTTGCACATTACCAAAGTAAAACAACAATGGCAAAGATTTCCAGTAGAATGCACATTTGAATTAATCTAT
>NW_015412522.1:0-1851 GCF_001527695.2 Protobothrops mucrosquamatus | reverse complement strand
GCTGCTGTGTTTCTCACTGCATGACCCAAAATCCTACTCAATACTCAAGCCTTTAAAGCAGGGTTTCTCAACCTTAACAAGTTTAAGACTTCAACTCCCAGAATTCCTCAGCCAGCACTGCTGGGAGTTGAAGTCCCCTCTGTCTTAAACTTGCCAAGGCTGAGAAACACAGTGTTAGAGGAAGGACTTCCCCATCGTTTGGTTATTATAGGTGAAGGACTGCGACATTCCCACTCAATACTTACATCCAAGGAAAGTGTGGTCTCCCTCAGGAGCCTCTAATTAAAAGCCCTGAAGATGCAGTTAATAATACACAACTAAGGAGGCGTTGGATGCCTTCATGCAAGCATTCTAATGCATGGTAGTCTCCTGAACAACATGTACAGCAAACAGAACCTCTTCGCACACAGAAGCTTCAGTTCGCAATTTTTATGCCGATCCAGAAGAAGCAGAGAAGTTAAATTTCGGACACTGTTGAAGAGGATGCAAACATTTGCCATATCACACAAAGAGCAACTGGGGGAGGGGACTTGGCAGTATTCAACTCATCCTTTGCTAAAGAGAAAAGATGGCTACGTTTCCATCTGTTGTCAAAGCAAAAACATCTGATGTTAGCAGCATTGACATCCGCCCCCCCCTTGCAAAAAGGACAAATCCTGTAATGTAAACAAAAGCACAGGTTAGGGGTTGCCTCTTGGTTTATTAGGGTGTTTCTTATAGAACCTATTCATCTGTCAGCTTTTACATCACTAGATTTCACCCAGGTGGTCTCAGACAACGGATATCCCTTCCATTGCACTAAGTAAGGAACTGCGCATGCCTGAAGATGGCGGGCGTTTGTGGATAGCTCCGTAGATGCGGAGCCCCGAAAATGGGTAGAGGGGAGCCTGGAGGCCCCCGGAGGTCCGGAGATCCACCCCTGGGCAGATGCCTCCCCCGGTGAGTCCCCGGGGACTGGTATCGGGACGCGAGGGGATGCGGGGACACGGGGACATGGAGCCGACCGGACAGTTGTGTCGTCGGCCTTCCCGGCCTTCCCGGCCTATCCGGCCTATCCCGGCCTATCCGGCCTTCGTTCCATCTGGCCTTGTCCTCGGCGGCCTCGCTGGCGGTCTTCGAGTGATCCCCTGGGCAGACTGCTCGGCCGCAGGGACATTTCTGGCGGATGCGGCGGCCCGGGCGGCCCGGATGATTTCTTCTGGGCGGCACCTTCGGCGGCCTCTCTCGGCCTCTCCCGGCCCCGGAGACAGCTTAGACAGCTTGGACGACCTCGGCGGTCTTTCTAGTGACTCTTTTGATGGTCCTCGTGGACTTGGTGGCCTCCTCGGCGGCCGCGGCGACCTTCCCAAGAACTTGCCAGCGGCCTCGATGGCCCCCCCAACGGCCTCTTCAGAAATTATTTCGGCCCTTCTGGCGGCCTGGGGCATTCAGATGGCCTTTTCAGCAGCCTCGGGGGCCCCTTCAACGGCCCTTTTTGGCGGTCTCCGGGGGCCTCGGGGACCGCTCCGGCCTGTTTGGCGGCCTATTCGAGGGCCTTGCGGCCGTTCTGGCCTTGGCGGCTTTGGAGGCCTTTTTGACGGCCTTTCCGGCGGCTTTGTAAGCCTTTCCAACGGCTCTGGGGATCTCTGCGGCCTTTTCAGCGGCCTCGGCCAGGTGAGGATCTGGGGCCTGGATTTGGACCTGGCTCGCCCCGGCCTGGAGGATTTGGTCTGGAGGACTCGAGGATTGTCTCCCGGGGTCTGTTTCCTGTCTCCTTTCGGCTTTGGTTTGGAAGATCTGAGGGGTATTAAATCATCCTCCCCCTCTACGCCATGGACTCCCTCTGATCGGACTTATGTACACTAAAACGGT
>NW_015412521.1:0-1851 GCF_001527695.2 Protobothrops mucrosquamatus | reverse complement strand
AATTCTCAGACTTTGCACTGAGACATTTAATGTTGCAAAGTGGGGAATACTGAAAATTTAATTGCAAAAATCCTTGAAGTCTTCTGCAAGTGGGATCTACATTGAAAATCCAAAGCAAGTCTACCAATATCGTGATGATCCAAGTCCATGCCATCTGAGAGCCAGTTTGATGTAGTGGTTAATGCACCAGCTTAGAAACTAGGAGACCAGGAATTCTATTCACAAATTACAGCCAAAGCCAACTTGGGCCAGTTCATTCTCTTTCAATCCTAGGAAGGAGACAATGGCAAACTCACTTCTAAAATCTTGCCAAGAAAACTTCAAGGACTAGGTCCAGACAATTGCCAGGATTCAACTTTGACTTAAAGACACAAAACAAATAAAAGTGTCCCAAGCAAATCGCAAGGAATCAAAAGGTGAACTGTTCTATGGTCTTGCAAAACGGTGTCGACAGAACAGCAAAAGAGGTAATTTCAGGAGATTGAAATCATAGAATCAAAGCATAAATTTTAGAAGTCATCTAGTCCAGTCCCCTGGTCAGTGCAAGATCATAGAACATTTCTAACACATAATCATCTTGTCTTTCTTTGAAGATCTCTAATGAAGGAGAACCCACCACTCTTTCTGGCGCATGTTCCACTGGCTAACAGCCCATATAGTAAGTTTTTCCTGATACCTATCATGAGTCCCCCCCCCGCCCTTTGTATTGTTAACCTTTTAGTTCTGGTCCTGCTCTCTGGGATTATATTGAATGCTCCCTCTTTTATATTTAACTTTTCAACATCTCCCCATAATTATCTTCTCTACTGTAGGCTTAATATACCAAAAATCTTAAAACATTCCTTGTAAAGCTTGATTTCTAGGCACTTCACCATCTTGCTAACTTTTCTCTGAACCTACAACAATTTGTCACTGTCCTTTTGGAATTAAGGTGGACACAGTATACACACAGCGGTCTGATCTGAGCAGAGTTGAATAATTACTCTCCATGATCTAGACTCTTACAGTATGTTCTTGTTAATGCACTCCAAGATAGCATTTCTTTTTTTAAATAATTGCATCACATTGCTGAGTTAGTTTCACTTCAAGTGGACAAGGACACTCAGATCCCTCTCACAAGTAGTTTCCAAGGAAGCATCTTCCTCCAGTCTTCAAGGACTAACGCAAGCCCTCAGAAGTTTTCAAAGATTACTGAGAACAGTTCTTCAATTATCTCTGCTTGACTAAATCCAACAAGTTACAGTAGCCATAGGTTTAGAAGATGACTAGTTATGGAGGCAGCCTGTCTTTTGCTTTTGATAAGATTGTGCTCTATTATCAATGCTCTGTCATATTTTGGGATTCTCTTGGGAGTCACAGGAAAATTAAGTAGAGGCCATGGCCGGGGGAGGTCTTTGTACAAGTCCATTTTGCACACCAGTTGTAGCTATTCTTCGAATAGGGGCTGGTCACCTCACATCTGGAATCCTCTTGTCATTTCACATTTGGACTATTGCAATTTACTTTACCTGACACTGCCCTAAATGATCATTAAGAAGCTATAACTGGTTCAAAATGAGCAAGCCAGATTTGCCTACATGATATATCTAGTATAGGAACTAAATTGACTGCTGGTTGGCTTGTGGGGGACAATCAAGGTGCTGATTGTTACCTTTAAAGTCCTGTATGGCTTATGATTTGAGTATCTTTTGAAGACTGCTTGCTGATGGTGGAATCTGCCACTTCAGTGAGGAAAATAACACTTGTATATTTAGTTAAAAGAGGGAATATGACTTTAGACTGAATTGTTTTATGGATCTTTGTGGGAGGTGTATTTACATTATTTTAATATTAATTATTGTAAAAAGTATA
>NW_015412520.1:0-1851 GCF_001527695.2 Protobothrops mucrosquamatus | reverse complement strand
CAGTTCAGCATCAACTAGAGCAGTGGTTCTCAACCTTTTTAATGCTGCGACCCCAACCGGTCATAAGTCGAGGACTAAACCGGTCGTAAGTCGAGGACTAAACCGGTCGTAAGTCGAGGACTAAACCGGTCGTAAGTCGAGGACTACCCAACCGGTCGTAAGTCGAGGACTTTCCCTGCCTGGGAGCGCCGCGCATGCGTGGTTCCGCCCCCTGCGCCGGCCGAGGCATAGCTGGCAAGTGGCAGAGACGGAGCAGGCCGACCACCAGCTGGCCCAGCCCAAGGGAGGTAAGGCACCCGCCAGAAAAGGGGGGAAAAATGGCAGACAAAAAAATGGCACACAGCCTTGCTTGGCGACCCCCGTGAAATGGTCGATCGACCCCAAATGGGGTCCCGACCCACAGGTTGAGAACCACTGTTATAGGAGGAAAATCCACTAATGGGAGAAAGGTAAAAAAGGAGGACAAAAATCTCCTAACTCTAACCTGCCTGAAGAAATATGTTTGGGAGTCAAAATTGTCACGTCCGTCTGGGCGAACAGACTAAATTGAGACTGGGTGGTCCCAGACCAGGACGGGGCGTGGCAACTTTGACTGACTTAGTCTGATTGGGCAGGAAGACAGAGTCAACCCATTAGTGGATTCTCCATCCATCATGCTGGAGAAGGGGCGTTGGTCTTACCTGAACGCCATTTCTCAGCATGATGATGGATAATCCACTTGATTGGGTTTCCTGAAGTCCCTTGTACCCAATAAGACTAAGTCTGAGATAGCCACGCCTCCTGCCTGGCCGCACATGCCCAGTTCTGACGGAGGCGAAGCAACAGACAAAGTCAGGCGTGTTGTTCTCCAGACCTCTATCACCGTGCCCATGAACCCATGAAAGAAAAAGGGGCGGGGGTGGATTATCCATCATCATGCTGAGAAATGGCGTTCAGGTAAGACCAACGCCCCTTCTCCAGCATGAGGGATGGATAATCCACTTGATTGGGACATACCAAAGCTCGCCTGTCCCTAGGGAGGGTTAACAGACGGGGCACGTGATGGAGGAGATGAAACTACTCGCTGCAATACACGACGGCCAAAGGCAGCATCAGCAGAAGCAAAACTATCAATTTTATAATGACGGATAAATGGGGAAGGGGATGACCAAGTCGCCGCCCGACAGATGTCGCCAATAGGCGCCTGAGTAGCCCAGGCAGCAGAAGTGGCCGCGCTACGAGTAGAGTGAGCTGTGATACGTGACGGCACAGCCAATGATTGTGATTGATATGCTCTAGCAATACAAGCCTTTATCCATCTAGCAATGGTGGTAGAAGAGACCTTGAGACCCATTGAGGTCGGAGCGAATGACACAAAGAGAGCCTCAGATCTACGGAAAGATGTCCTCTTAATATAAATGTGAAGTGCTCTGCGAACATCTAAAGTGTGCCATCTGCGATCCAAGTCACTAGATGGACGAGGACAAAAACTTGGCAACACCACTTCCTGAGACCGGTGAAACAAGGAATTCACCTTAGGAACAAATGTGGGATCTAAACGTAAAATTACACAGTCAGGGCGAAACAAACAAAGATCCTCCCTCACCGAAAGAGCAGCCAATTCAGAAATGCGTCTGGCAGATGTTACTGCCACCAGAAAAGCCACCTTCATGGATAACAGATTGAGATCGCATGAGCGAATAGGCTCAAAGGGTGACCCGGTAAGGGCCTGTAAAACCTTTGACAAATCCCAGGAAGGATAGCGATGAACCGTTGGAGGTTTTATATTAGCTGCTCCTTTAAGAAAGGAACGGATCATAGGGTGGTGAGCAAGAGAGGAAGCGTCGTCGCAAGAAAGAACCGTGGCTAGAG
>NW_015412519.1:0-1851 GCF_001527695.2 Protobothrops mucrosquamatus | reverse complement strand
GCCATTATGTGGGCCTCACTGTCATCACATAAACCAGAAAGATTTTACAAATAGCAAAACCACTAATATGGAATCTCGGACATCAGAAACCAACATAGTACATTCTCAGTTGCTTTGGCTTTCAGACAGAACTTAATTTTGTACCATAAACTCTAGAACATCAGACCTCTAGAACATCTGAAGACGAGCACTGCTGATGGTATCTAGTTTGGGTAATGAAACATCTGCAAGAAAACGACCAAACTCAGAAAGCACCAATCCCGAGCCACAAATATTCTCCTTTATTGCTACATCTGAAGTTTGAAGCCCCACAAAAATCTACTCTTATTTTTTGAACCAAGAAGAAAATGCTACAATGTCATAAGTAGGCAAAGCAACAAATACTCCATCTCCCGCCACACACACACACACAACTCTTTAATTTATTCTGATGTTTTAACAGAGATATAAGCAGACATCCAACATTCAACAGTTTTTTTAAAAATAATAATAATAATAATATTCCACTGTCTCCAACTCTGGAAGGTAAAATGTTAGGAATTTAGGAAAGGCAGATTCTACAATCGAGTCTCTGTGTGGATGAGAGGGCTGGGGGAAATCCCATTCACAAACCTGTTTTGACTAGGAAGAAATCACGCAGCAGCTCCATAGCCAGTCTTCAGTCTTTAACGGCTTCATTAGGCATTTTCCCCAGTCAAAATATTGTCCCTGTGCATCTGTGTTCGCCCTCCTAATTTCATTTCATAACACAATTACATTACAGCTAGTGACTGGCACAGAATGGAGAGATGAAGTAAATAAAAACTAACCAATGGTGGTGGTGGGGGGAAATAAAATAAAATCTGGCAAAATCTGACAGCCTGAAATTTGAAACTTCTAATATTTTGACTTTATATGAGGATGCTCGTAGCAACAATGGCTTCTGCCAGTCCTTCTGTGTCTCAGAGACAAAGGCTAAGAGGACTCTGGAACTTTTGACAGCTTCAACCCCGCAAAGCCTCTTCCATCTTCTTTGTGGAGCAGAATCAGCACAGCAGGAGATTTGGGGTGCTTGTATTCTTGAATTTATCTTGGCTTCTAATATTTATTTATTTTATTTATTCATTTCTTTCATTCCCTGATGGCCATAGAGGGGTTCTTCAACTTACGACCACAACCGAGCTCCAAATTTGTGTTGCTAAGCAAGACAATTGTTAAGTAAGTTTTTTACGATGTTACGATCTTTCTTGCCATAGTTGTTAAGTGAAACTCTGTATTTATTAAGTTAGTAACAAGTTATTAAGTGAATCTGGCTTCCACCTTGACTTTGTTTGTCAGAAGGTCACCAAAGGTGATATGGGACACTGCAACCGTCATAAATACGAGTCAGTTGCCAAGCATCTGAATTCTGATCATGTGGCCATGGGGATGCTGCAACGGCCCTAAGTGTGAAAAACAGTCCTAAGTCACTTTTTTCAGTGCTGTGGTAACTTTGAACGGTCACTAAATGAATGGTTGTAAGTCAAGGACTCCCTGTATTAAAAAGTGCTTTTGTTTTGTGTGTTTGCGTGTGTAGCCTTCACTTTGATGACCAAGAAACCATTTCCAACATTTTCTTTTTCATTGAAAGTGAAGAATATTTTAGGAAAACGTCCGTGGTTTGGCCAGGTGCTCCTTCTACACTTTATAGAGTAGAAGGATAACACCAATTAAAGAACTGGCAGCTGTGACTTTATACTGTTGTGAACAAATAATAATAATAATAATAATAATAATAATAATAATAATAATAATAATAATAATAATAATAATAATAATAATAATAATAATAATAATAATAATAATAATAATAATAATAATAATAATAATAAT
>NW_015412518.1:0-1851 GCF_001527695.2 Protobothrops mucrosquamatus | reverse complement strand
TTGAAAAAGCATCTTTGGGACAACCATGACCTGGATGACTGAGAATCTCCATAGACAATCATCATTATACCCAATACTTCTTTCTTTCTCTACCATCACATCCAATATTTTTTTTCTCTCCCTCTGCTTTTATGAATAGTAGGATGCTCAAAATGTTTTCCCCTCCTGTTTGGAACACAACCCCCAGGATCCCTTTGGCATCTTCCTGATAATTAGTTGGCTTATAAATATGCTCACAAATTACTGAGCAGAGAAGCAGGAACAGTAGTAAACAAGTTCTAACAGATCTGCTATCCCCAATTTCCTCAGCTGCTGATATTCAATATCAGAAGAAGAAACTTCCAGATTCACTTTAAAATGAGCCTCATCTTGACTGAAAGTATCCACGGTCCTTTGCAATGGCTCCATGGAAGTTTACGACAACACAATAGATGGTGAAAAATACACTTAAAAACAGCAAGAGGAACAGAAGTGAAAATAAATAAATACCCATTTCACCAATAAATACTCATTTTTTAAAATAAGTTTTTTTTAAAGACAAAAAAAATTAAAGGATGTTAGATATAGTTAAACATCATTCAAGACCTAAATTATTAGGACTATTTTCACCTGCCTACATCCATCCAGCCATTGAACCAGTGGTGGGATTCAGCCGGTTCACTTCCGCAGAACCGCAGAACCGGTAGCTAATTTGTTGTTGCCCGGGCCCAGAATGGACTTCCGGAAGTGGCATTCACACAGAGAACCGGTTGTTCACATATTTGAATCCCAACCCTTTTAAATTGACCTCACAGTTTAGTTGGCCAAGCTTCCCTTCAGTTGGGTACTTTGTGTCACATAGAAGTGCAGCAATTTGCTTTGCTGAGGGCAGGATGTGACACACCTAAGTGTGTTGAATGACTCCAAGGCCTCCTTCTGCACATGTGTTGCTCAAATGCAGAATTCTCTTCTGATGTTTCAAATACTGACTGATAAGAGTATTGGCCAAGATTTGGGACTGCTGGTATACTTCAGTTGTAGAAGTCTCTCTTTCTCTCTCTCTCTCTCTCCTAAAAGTTCTGGATTTTTATTCCCAGGTCAGCTCAACCTTTTGAAAAGGGAATCTGTTAAGCCCATTGTCTATGTGTTCCGGGAACTATAGAACTGTAACCTAAATAAGGTTAATGAGAAATTTAACTAGTTTTCAGTGTCACGATGGACTAGTTTTGCTGTTGTTAATTAAATTTGTATGTACCAAATCATCTTGACTTCCAGTGTCTTCCGGTGACTTGACATTTGAAGTCAAAATACAATAAAACACCTATGATAAGAAACAAAGCAATGATAATCAAACATCCTCAGTTTTATTTCCTTATATACTTATACAACTTCATGGGTTAGTCTGATCACCCTTGGCCCATATTTCCAGTACTTTCCACAAGAACATCAAACAAACAAGCAAATAGTAATAGCTTGGCAATTAGATTTAGTAACATTTTTAGTATGTTGAGGGTATATTAAAAAAGGTTATCTTTATTTTATCATGGCAAAAAGGGGGAAAAAAAGGAAATGGTGAGGTCCATGGGCAATGATCACTTTATCCAAATGCCTTCAAACTCTGCAAAATTATATCCCAAAAGTGCTTTTTCAAAAGGCAACTAGACTTCGTTTTTTCTTGAAAATGTTTTGCTTCTCATCCAAGAAGCATCCAAGAATATAAATCCTTCCATCCTCCACCATTCAGTCAGAACTTGGATGAGAAGTGAAGCATCTTCAGGGAAAAACGAAGTCCAGTTGCCTTTTGAAAAAGCACTTTTGGGACAACCATGACCTGGATGGTTGGGAATTTCCATAGGCATCTGCAAAGCTACA
>NW_015412517.1:0-1851 GCF_001527695.2 Protobothrops mucrosquamatus | reverse complement strand
GGCGCTGGAGACCAGGTAAAGATCTGCCTGGTTAACCCAAAGGCATGAAATATATATTCTTTCTTGGTTGCGGATTCCGAGCTCAAAATAAGCACCTTGGGTTTGAAGTGCAGAGCGACGTTCTCAGGGATAAACTTCAGGAATGTACAAAAGCAATTATTCCAGGGGTCAAATCTCTTCCTTGTTGGCAAATCTGAGGCAAGGGTCAGGCATGCAGGAACTGATGGCTGACGTATTAACATATTTACATATTTATGCCGAGCGCTGGGATTTTAGCCTGCAAGTTGCTTTTCTTGCTCCAAGCCCTTTCTGTAATAGTCCTCCTAGATCTTGTCAACCAAAGTTGTCTTAGTGTAAAGACAAAGTGTTCGTTGGCCTAGGTTTGACTCATGCTGACTTTATAAATAAACTTAATAAATAAGTAGAGAGGTTTGGCTGATTTACTCAGAGTAGGATAAGTCTACTCTTGCTTTTCCTTTGGGCATGTTTACTTTTTACTTCCCAGTTCAACCTACATCCTGGGATCTCCCAAGTGTTACCTCCAAGGAGATCCGACCCCGCTTAGCTTTTTCCAGGGCTACATCCGTAGAATAGAATAACAGAGTTGGAAGGGTCCTTGGAAGTCTTCTAGTCCAACCCCCTGCTCAGGCAGGAGATCCTGTGCCATTTTATACAAATGGCTGTCCAATCTCTCTTGAAAACCTCCAGTGATGGAGCGCCTATAACTTCTGAAGGCTTCCACTGGTCAGCTTCCACTGGTGGATTGTTCTCATCATTAGGAAATTCCTCCTTAGTTCTAGGTTGCTTCTCTCCTTGATTAGTTTCCATCCATTCCATCTCTCCATCTATCTGTCTGTCTGTCTGTCTGTCTGTCTGCCTGCCTGCCTGCCTGCCTGCCTACCTACTTACCTACCTACCTACCTACCTACCTACCTACCTACCTACCTACCTACCTACCTACCTACCTACCTACCTACCCACCTACCCACCTACCCACCTACCCACCTACCTACCTACCTACCTAACCTACTTACTTACCTACCTAACCTACTTACTTACCTACCTACCCACCCACCCACCCACCCACCCAGCTACCCACCTACCTACCTACCTACCTATCTATCTTGTCATGCCTTCTGGTGCTTTGGCAAATAGGTTGACCTTCTCTTCTTTGGGTCAGCCCTTCAAATATTGGAAGACTGCTATCATGTCCCCCCTAATCCTTCTTTTCATTAGACATACCCAGTGACCGGTGAGATCACTGTGCTGCTATCTCATCGATCATCCATCCAAAGCTCTGAAGATTTCAAAACCATCTTGACAGAAAGTGACTGTGTCCAAAACCGCAAGCTACCATTGTGGGAAAGAGAGAAAGAGTAGCCAGGAATTGCAGGGTGTTAATGAATGGGAAAAGATGAATATGATACTATAATGCAAAAAAAAAAAAAAGAATCTTATGGACCATTGGTTGAGGTTTTCCTTTGCAATACTGCATCCAGTTTTGATCGCCCCGATGTAAGAAAGATGTTGAGAGTGCAGAGAAGAGCCACAAAGATGATCAGGGGACTGGAGGCTAAAACATATAAAGAACAGTTGCTGGAATTGGGTCTGTCTTATCCTAGAGAAGGATGAGGGGGGACATGATAGCAGTGTTCCAATATCTCAGGGGCTGCCCCAAAGAAGAGGGAGTCAAGCTATTCTCCAAAGCGCCTGAAGGCAGGACAAGAAGCAACGGATGGAAACTGATCAAGGAGAGAAGCAACTTAGAACTAAGGAGAAACTTCCTGACAGTTAGAACAATTAACCAGTGGAACAACCTGCCTCCAGAAGCGGTGAATGCTCCAACACTGG
>NW_015412516.1:0-1851 GCF_001527695.2 Protobothrops mucrosquamatus | reverse complement strand
TGTCCACTATTTGAGTGGACAGTCCACTTTTTTCACATTATGTTCACTATTTTTTTTCACAAAATAGTGGACATTTTTTTATTCAAAAGCTTTATGATGAAATGGTACGTAATCTAAAGCTGTACAGTCTACTTTTTTTACTACTTAACCCCCCCCCCCGCTTGTCCGCTATTTTTTGGAAGCAGACCTGGCAACCCTACTCCTTGAAGTCCTTAAGGAATTTATTTATTTTTTTGGGCGGGGGGAGTACAAGACCAGAAGTGAGCATAAGATCCGAGATCTTATACAGCCCTTTCAGAGAAAAGATCTATGCAGTAATTTATGGATATCGTTGGGCATTGTTTCCACTGCCACGAATCAACCCCTTCTCAAGTATTTAGGTCTCTATGGCGGGCCTCCTCCTTGCAAGCCTCTTCCAGCAATCTCAGTAGCCAGCAGGGCCAGGGAGTCCGCTCAGAGTCCTAGAAACCCTCTCGGCACCACCTCCAGCTAGCTCTCCCCTCCCCTCCGGGCGCTGCCCCGCGCGACCCACGCTCTGCTTTGCGCCGCCGCCGTCTCTTCCTCCGCTCACCACAAAGCGGCTCCGAGCGCCACGGCCCCGGCCAGGCTTTGCGGCGGCCTCTCCCAAACCAACAGCCGCTGCACGGCAGTCACGGTGGCTTCCCAGCCTCTCAGGCGTCGCCTCAGCCGGACGGCTAGAGCCAGCACCTCCTGCTCTTCCTCTTCCTCTTCCTCGGCTTCTGTCGCTCCCGGTCCGGACACCGTCACCGCCTCCCCTTCCTCGGTGACTGCTGGCACGCTCGGGCCTCCGCTCGCCATCGCTTCAGCCAGCGATGAGCCAAGAGGGAAGGGAAGAGCGGCAAGTCCGCCTGACAGCCGCAACCGGAAGTGGCGGCGGCGGCGGCGGCAAGCAGCAACGCACGGATGCCAACTTGGTGGTAAAGTCAATCACGTGAATCGCCCCCTTCGGCACGTGAAGGATTCCCCCCCCCCTACTCACACAGGCAGACCCTTCCCGCATTTGCTACTTATGTAGTAGAGAGGCTAAGAAACCCAGTAGCGGATGCCTGGGTTTCTTAGCCTCTCTACTACGTAAGTAGCCTCTCTACTACATAAGTAGCCTCTCTACTACATAAGTAGACGTCTGCTCCAGATTGTCATAAGAACACTGTCCTCTGACGGAGCGGAGGAGCCCAGCAGTCGTTCCCCCCTCCCTCCCTCTGGCTCGGGGGCTAATTCCACGCTGCGCCAAAGCTTTGAAAAGAAGCCCGCTCGTTTTCCCCTTTCCAAAGGCAAAGCTCGCCCTTCCCCGGATGGGTTCATTATTTGGACCCGAGGTGGAATTATAACGTCAGTCGCTCCGTAACTCATCCTACAACCAGCCCGCCAAGCCTTTTATGTCTGGCTGGCGCCCTGGAAGGGCGGCCGCAGAAAGACCGCCTCCTTTCCCGCCCTAGGAACAGGAAGGCGAGAAGCCGCGCCGGGCCTGGGTTCTTTCTTTTCGAAGGCGCGGCTCAGCCCAGAGCCGCCCGATCGCTGGGGAGCCGGGGTCCGGAGACGGCGGCGGGGGGAGGAAAGGCAACTAGATCTTGCGGTGACAGGTTCCCATCGCCGCTCCGCTCGAAACAGGGAGTCGCCTCCCGACGCCTCTCCGCGCCCCTCGATCGAGATGGACCTAGACAAGCTTTTTCTGGACGAGGAGGGCGCTTTCTCCCTGAGCGGCTTCCAGGAGTTCACGGTGAGTTGTCTCCGTCGCCACTCTCGTCCGGCCCGCCCGAAGCTGTTTTTGCTTTGAGTAGTCGCGTCCATTTCTTGCTCTTCAGCTTTCCTCTCGCCATCCTGCGCGCCGTC
>NW_015412515.1:0-1851 GCF_001527695.2 Protobothrops mucrosquamatus | reverse complement strand
AAGGGGAGGTGTGGGCGTTGCTGGTTGCTGAAGGCAACCGTTTGCAAAGTGCTTCTTGGAATCCTGGTCTGTTCGTCTTGTTTGCAACGTGTTCCTGTGGACTATTTCCTTCCTTTGGACTTGAGGTTTGCTGTTTGTGTTTTGGACTTATTGACAGGATTGTCACCCAAATAAAAGGGATTTTGTTTTGTTTTAAAGTGTCCAGCCTATTGTATCAGCAGGGGTTTGGTCCTTGTGCCTCTAACAAGGACGGCAATAGGCTGGGATAGAACACCTCCTCTCCTCCTTTTAAATAGACACATACCACTCTATGTTTTATTTTGCTATTTATTTGTTATAACTAGCTGTAACATAATAATCTTAATTCCATTCCACACCCTAGCAGAGCTTCAGCAAGTATTAGTTAGCATGGCCTTACATACACAATGTGTTTTCAAAATTCAGATATTGCTTATGCCCTTTTATAGGTATATCATACTATTTAAATTATTCATTACAAAATTTAATTCCACTTTTATAGGGTTCTTTTGTATTTTAATACCTGTACTGTGTAATTTTACTTTAATAATTTTATCTCTACCTTGTTTTATTCTAGCAATATAACTATATTTTTATTCCTATTTTAGTGTAATTGTAGTATTATTAGTTCTATGCTGGTCTATGACCAAAATAAAATTGATTGATTGATTGAATATTGACAGTTGTGCATGCAGACAAAGTGAATATGGAAAATTTCCAAAATAATATAAATATTATTATAATTCCCAACCATCAAATACATTGGCTGCGGTATAAGGGGGCATCTAGAGATTTGGCTTACTGTATTTTCTCCTTGTTGCAAAGGATGATAGAAGATTTTAATCTTGTAGTTTATTGGATAATTTTTCCTCTTTCTCTTTCTTTTTAAGAAAGAAAATCCATTGTGAAGATTTAGCCCAATAAAGAAGGAGGAGCAGCAGCAGGGACCTACTTATCACTTTTTATGAACTATAAAACTTTTGGGGGGTTTTAATTAAAAAAAACCTTTTGTTCTTGTTTCAAAAGTTTAAACCATTTAGTTACTATTAGTCACATGAAAATGTAAATGTATATGCCAACTATATGCAGAAAATGATTTAATAAAGTTTGCTTTTCTTCTCTTCCCTTCTCTGTGAGATGATTGGAAAAGAGCCAATGTCCCCCTTCTCTAAGACAAACTGCAAGCAGTTATTAAGATATCAATACCTGGAAGATTCTAGAATAATAATAATAACTGGAGTACCACCTGAACACCATTGGCATTGACAAAATCACCACCAGTCAATTGCAAAAGGCACATTTACTTGGAACATCCTGTGATAATGCCTTTAACACATCAAGCAAAATCTGTCTGTGCAAGATTCTTTGGAAGGACTAGATGGGTGGACAAAAATGCAAAATCCAGTCTAACCATTTGGCTGACTGTTCAACAGACCATAATTTATTAAATTTATATGTATTAAATTAATGTATTCTGTCTCCCAGCAATTCTGGACAGTAGATAGAATAGATCTTCTGAAACATTTTAAAAATATCTATCTATCTATCTATCTATCTATCTATCTATCTATCTATCTATCTATCTATCTATCTATCTATCTATCTATCTATCTATCTATCTATCTATCTATCTCTCTAACATTTCTGAACTGCCCATCACTCTCAAATTCTAATTATTTGTTTAGTAAAAATTAGTAAAGGAATCCGTATGTATTTATAAAAACAAATATTGCCAGATAAATCTTAATTCTTTTAAAGTAGATGTTTTTGTTATTAGATTGGCAGAATGCTGTTCACATTATATATTGTTATTTTGGAAATCAGTTAATGAAA
>NW_015412514.1:0-1851 GCF_001527695.2 Protobothrops mucrosquamatus | reverse complement strand
GAAAGAAGGAAGGAAGGGACAATGGGAAAGAGGGAGGGAAGGAGGAAGGGACAAAGGGGAAGGAAAGGAAGGAAAGAAGGAAGGAAGGGACAATGGGAAAGAGGGAGGGAAGGAGGAAGGGACAAAGGGAGATGAAGGAAAGGAAGGAAAGAAGGAAGGAAGGGACAATGGGAAAGGGAGGGAAGGAGGAAGTGACAAAGAGAGGTGAAGGAAAGGAAGGAAGGAAGGAAGGAAGGGACAATGGGAGAGAAGGGAGGGAAGGAGGAAGTGACAAAGGGAGATGAAGGAAAGGAAGGAAAGAAGGAAGGGACAATGGGAGAGAACGGAGGGAAGGAAGGCAGGCACCCGCCCCAGTCGCATCCCTCTCCACCAGAGACCCACGGATTCCCCCCCCCACAGGCACCCTGCAACCTGAGTGATCAGCTGGCCACGCCCCTCGCCATTGATCACATGACCCTGGGACACTGTGAACTTCGTAAGTATGAATTAGTTGCCAAGCATCCGAATGTAAATCACAAGACCCTGGGGATGCTGCAACAGTCATAAGTGTGAAAAATGGTCATAATTCGCTTGTAACTTCAAACAGTCACTAAGCGAATTGTTGTAAGTCGAGGACTACCTGTACTTTCTCATTTTTTCCTTTTTTTTTTTTTGGTCAAGTTTTTGATACCTTGCTGGGCGAGTGGTGGTACTCGGATATTGCCTTATCCAAAAAATGATGCAATGGGTGAAAAGGTTGAAAAGCCCTGGCCTAGGTATGTTACTTCCTGCTGGAGGTACTATAACTTGGAAGGGGAGGCTTTGTGTCCCTTTTGAGCTAAAGAAAGAAGCAGATGGTGGGTGTCAATTTTGCTGGCTTGCTTAGTTTCTGAACCCAGCAGAAGATTGTCCACATACTGGATCAGGGTTGATCCCTTTGGCAGAGAGACTGAGGAAAAGTCTGCTCTCAGGATCTGAGAAAAAAGTATGGGGTATTCTGTGTAGCCCTGGGGCAGGCGAGTCCACGTGTATTATTGATCTTCTCAGGTAAAAGCAAATAGGTACTGAGAGGATGGGTCCACTAGGACACTAAAGAAAGCTGTGCAGAGATCTACTACTGTAAAATAGGTGGCTGATACTGGCACTTCTGTGATTACTGTGGCCAGATTGGGCACAATTGGGGCTTGGGGTATCATGTGACTGTTGATAAACCTCAGATCATGTACAAAATGAAAGATTGTTCCATCTTCCGGTGGCGAGGCTTCGCCGAAGGAGGCTTTTTTCTTAGCCTCCCACCCGGGACTGCGTCAAAACTGTCAAAACAGCGTGGATCAGCTGTTTTGTGGCTCGGAACTGGATAGGGGTTGGATAGGGGTTGAGTTCCCTAGTCCCCCCAGGAACGATCCTGGGGGGATGAAGGTGATGAACTCCCCCGGAGTCCGGACCTCTCTCCGCAGCTTGGAGTGTCTTCGCTCCTCGGAGCGAAGCTAGACGTCGCCGCCACTGCTGCTACTTTGTATCTGCTTGTGAGTAACTTTTGAATAGACGGAACCAGACAGGGGATTTTTACTTTAGTTAAATTGTGACTTTAACTTAAAGATTTTACTGGGATTTTTGCTATTTGCTATAAGTGAAAGTGAGAAGAAAATGGCCGCGGAAGCGCTGCTTCTTTCTAACAAAAGGAAAACTTTCACTTTTTTTCCGGTTGTGGAATGATACATTTTAAAGGACTTTAAAGAATTTTTCTTAAGTCAAGCTTTTTTAAGTTTATACTTGCTGTTGTGAGTTTTAAAAATAATTTGGCAGAATGGCTTCAAAACGTACTGGAGTTTCTGCATTGCCTAAAACAGCTATTTCTTCTCCTGTTGTGCA
>NW_015412513.1:0-1851 GCF_001527695.2 Protobothrops mucrosquamatus | reverse complement strand
AGGAAGGAAGGAAGGAAGGAAGGAAGGAAGGAAGAAAGAAAGAAAGAAAGAAAGAAAGACGGAATGAAGGAATGAAGAAAGAGAGAGAGAAAGAAAGAAAGAAGGAAGGAAGGAGGAATGAAGGAAGGAAGGAAGGAAGGAAGGAAGGAAGGAAGGAAGGAAGGAAGGAAGAGGAGGAAAGACAGAAAGAAAGACAGAAAGATGGAATGAAGGAATGAAAGAATGAATAAAGGAAGAAAGAAGGAAGGAAGGAAGGAAGGAAGGAAGGAAAAGAAAGAAAGAAAGAAAGAAAGAAAGAAAGAAAGAAAGAAAGAAAGAAAGAAAGAAAGAAAGAAAGAAAAAGCCAAAATTATTATTAGGGCACTTAATGACTAAATTAGGCTTCTTTCACAATCTGATTCCAGATTTACGACAGTTTTTCTTTTGGAGCAAATAAAATATACCAATTCATCTTGCTCTTGTTGGTTTCTGTTTTGAGCTCTGGTATCCATTCATTTGCTTCCTGAATTCAAACAATACAAAGGATCAACAGCTGTTTCAGAACAGATCCTTTGGAGGCTTCCAATTAAAGGAACCCTTTCTCAAATTCCACAGAATATAACCGCTTCTCTCGCAGGTGCTCAACCAAGTCCACACAGACTGTACTATTGAATCATGCTCCAAGGCCATATCCTGCAGAAGCCCCGACTGATTGGTAGGGAATTTTATTCCTCACCAAGTTCTGAGCTGGGATGCAAGAAGCAAAGAGGCAGTTGCCTGGAATTAAGGTGTTTTGTTTTTTTAAATTACTACTTTGGGATTTATTTATTGTTTATTTTGTGAGAAATTGAAAGATATGACAGGTTGATTTTAGGATTTGCAAGGTGCCTGGATCGTGGGATCTGCAATCTTTCCAGCTGGCTCCTGACAAGCAAAGTCAATGGGGGAAGCTGGATCCATTTAATGGCCTCACGACTCACTTAAAAACTTATTGCAGTGATGGCGAACCTTTTAGAGACCGAGTGCCCAAACTGCAACCCAAAACCCACTTGTGCATCGTCGGGTGCCGGGTGGGTGTGGCCCATTGGGTGGGCGTGGCCCATTGGGTGGGCGTGGCTGCGGTGGTAACGGCAGACTGGGTGGGACTAAAAAGTTCAGTCAATCAATTCCAACTTTGCAAGATCTTTTTTTTTCCCCGCGAGAAGTTAAAATTGATTGATTGATTGAACCTTTTTTTTTTGCACATGGCGGTGAAGGCCTAAAGCAAAAAGGTTTTATAAAACCCAGCTGAAGGCCTAGGACTGGGGCGACGGCACGTGTGCCCACAGAGAGGGCTCTGAGTGCCGCCTCTGGCACTCGTGCCATAGGTTCACCACCACTGACTTACTGGGTACAACTTACTTAATAAATGCCTTGCTTTGGGAAGAAATTTTGATCCTGATTTGGTCCTAAGTTGAGGCCTATCTGTATAGTTTTTGATTTTTTTAAAAAAGTATAGGTAGTCCTCGACTTACAACCGTTCATTTAGTGGCCGTTCAAAGTTACAAGGGCACTGGGGAAAAAATTAAATCTTTCAATTTAACCATTCACTTAGCAAGCATTTAAAGTTTCAACAGCCTGGTAAATAGTGACTTATGACCGTTTTTCACACTTGACGACCGTTACAGCATCCCCGGGGTCAAGTGATCAAAATTCAGACACTTGCAACTGACTGATCTATACGATGGTTGCAGTGTCCTGGGATCATGTGATCCCCTTTTGTGACTTTCTGACAAGCAAAGTCAATGTGGGAAAGCCAGACTCACTTAACAACCGTGTTACTAATTTAACAACTGCAGTGATTCACTTAACAACTAGGGCAAAAAAAGCTCA
>NW_015412511.1:0-1851 GCF_001527695.2 Protobothrops mucrosquamatus | reverse complement strand
CAAATGAGATAATCTTCTGTCTGATTAACCACGTAAATATTTAAGGTTGATGCTCTAATTTAAAAGGCTCAAGCACGGAACGCTTCCAAGAAAAATATATATGCTCTCCAATTGTACAGCCTCAACTGGCTGAAACAAAGAACGGGCCTGCTTTAAAATATGCGCTGGCTGCTTCTCTCCTATCAGCTGGAACCCAATAACTTAACTAAACCAGTCACTCCCCAAACATTTGTGGCTTAATTAGCCATGGCACTTCCTTTGTTCCTATATCACGTCAGGACAGGCCTGTTTATAAGCCGCCCGGCTTCTGCACATGTTCGTTCATGAGTTGGACCCGTCTTCTTTCTGCACTAATCGGCAATATGTTCTTTTAGGGGGGGGGGGGAGATGCATTTTTAATGCACTTTACTCAAATGTATCAAAGCAATTCTCTGGCGCGCGTTCTTTGCCAAAACTGATAGGTGTTTGAACTATATTCAAAAACTATATTCTAGGAAGACATAAGAGACTAGTAAAAAAAATAAAAGGGAATCTGCATTCATCCATCCGTAGGATCAGGGTCAAATTATTCTACTCTGGACACATTATGTGAAGATGCAGCACTCTGGAGAAAACACTGATACTAGGAAATAGAACAGAACAGAGAATATAGAATATAGGATATAGAATATAGAATAGAATAGAATAGAATAGAATAGAATAGAATAGAATAGAATAGAATAGAATAGAATAGAATAGAATAGAATAGAATAATAATAGAATGGAATGGAATGGAATGGAATGGAATGGAATGGAATAGAATAGAATAGAATAGAATAGAATAGAATAGAATAGAATAGAATAGAATAGAATGGAATAATAATAGAATGGAATGGAATGGAATGGAATGGAATGGAATGGAATAGAATAGAATAGAATAGAATAGAATAGAATAGAATAGAATAGAATAATAATAGAATGGAATGGAATGGAATGGAATGGAATGGAATGGAATGGAATAGAATAGAATAGAATAGAATAGAATAGAACGGGAGCTGGAAGAGACCTTGGAGATCTTCTAGTCCCATGGTGGCTAACCTATGGCACGCGTGCCACAGGTGGCACGCAGAGCCCTCTCTGTGGGCACGCACACTGTCGCCCCAGTCCTAGGCCTTCAGCTGGCTTTTATAAAACCTTTTCACTTTAGGCCTCTGACGCTGTGTGCAAAAAAAAAAAAAGGTTCAATCAATCTCAACTTCTCATGGGAAAAAAAAATCTCACAAAGATGGAATTGATTGATTAAACTTTTTAGTCCCACCCAGTCTGCCATTACCCATGCCATGCCCACCCAATGGGCCACACCCACCCGGCACCCAACGATACATAAGTGGGTTTTGAGTTGCAGTTTGGGCACTCGGTCTCTAAAAGGTTCGCCATCACTGTTCTAGTCCAACCCCCTGCTCAAGCAGGAGAACCTATACCATTTTAGACAAGTTACTGTCCAGTCTCTTCTTAAAAATCTCCAGTGTTGGAGCATTCACAGCTTCTAGCTTCTGATTCTAGGTCAGCCCATGAAGCTGAAGCTGGACCAAGGCTCTCCTGGCGCTGGCCGCCATCTCCTCTTGCGGGAGCAGCTGAAAATTTAGGACAGGGGTCGGCAACCTTGGCTCTTTTATGACTGGTGGACTTCAACTCCCAGAATTCCTGAGCCAGCCATGCTGAGGGGAAAGGGAGAGGTTTCCAAGCTGAGTCATGCTGGTTCAGGAATTCTGGGAGTTGAAGTCCACGAGTCATAAAAGAGCCAAGGTTGCCGACCCCTGGCCTAGGCCTAGGCTGCTTTATGACTCATGGACTTCAACTCCCAGAATTCCT
>NW_015412510.1:0-1851 GCF_001527695.2 Protobothrops mucrosquamatus | reverse complement strand
GCTATATAAGCAAGGGGTGTGCCGTTTGAAACTCTTGTGACGAACAATACTGAATCTTCTGTTGTAGCACTTCGGAATTATCCTGGACTTTGATTTGTATTTGTACTGTGAGTTATCAGTAAAGGTCTTGGCAGGCAGCCACGGAGTTGCTGCCAAGTGTTTATCTGTGTTTGGCAGTGCTGAGCAGTCTTTTAGCCCTTGGCTGACTGGTTGGGGGGTGTGAGTCGGATGGGGGACAGAACAAGTGGATGCACTGCTGGAAGACTAGGTCATAAAAAGATTGTCATGGGGAAAATCTGTGTGGTCACTAAGAATTAGACAATAACTTAATGGCATATTATCATATCAAAGGAATTATTGGGTGCATGAATTGGGGCGTTTTCACTGCATGTGAATCTGTTCTTATTCTACCCTTATGGTGACTCCCTGCATATCTGACTTTTGTCTATATGGATTGGTAGTTGATGTATGTTCAATGCTTGTGTGCGTGTACTTTATTCTAAAGAGTGTTCTTGGAACAGGTGCAGCCTTGTGCACCTCTAGCTGGAAGACATGAAGCTCCTCCCAGTTCTCTTTCCCATCTTCCTTTGTCTCGAGAGAGCCTCTGTATTCGTTGGGGAATTGCCACAGAGAAGCATATATCAGATTTGTATTCTGTCCACACAAGTGAGATTATGACAGGAGCAGCAGGAGCAGCAATCTAAATTTTTCTTAGTTTCTATTGAAAGGTCAATCATAGACCTTTTTTTTTGCCTCAAGGTGGTGAGGACAATGTACTCATCTGGTCTCAAGAGATCCAAAAGTAAATACATTGTAGTATAATGATTCAGTTGAGAACATTTCCACACTGTTCACTTGGGATCCTGCAAGGAGGCCAGTGCTACTATCTAGCCTATCTGGACGGAGGTAGGAGATGAGCTTCAGAACAGGTAGCTTTGGTTTGGCTTTAAGCCTTGGGCTTATTTTGCTAATCACCAAGTCAGATTATCCGCTTCCACCAAATGGGAATGAAGTCGTAGTTTGTGGGATATACAGAAAGGTCTCTTTCTTACGTGCAATAAACTTTTTTGTGCATCTCTGCATTTTCCTCTCTTCAGTGTCTCTGGTTAGGTATGATTTGCTGAACCCGAAGGTGCTTTTTCAAAAGGCAACTGGACTTTGTTTTTCCTTGAAGACGTTTCACTTCTCATCCAAGAAGCTTCTTCAGTTCTGGTTTGCTGAAGATCTCAGCACTTGGAATTTTGGGAACATGTTGTTGCAGTTACAACTTTTTTTGCCACCGTTGTTTTTTTTTTTTAATAGAATTTTTATTGATTTTTGTAATTAAACACCAAATACCAATATGATGCATTCACATACACAAGCAAAAAGGATAATCCTAGTCAATACATTTTCGGAAATGCTCGGCAGTCCCCGCCTTGCCTCCACCCTCATTCACTTTCCTATCCTTCCTCCCTCTAGACCCACAACCTCTCCTCCTTCCTCCTTTCCACCTACCTACATCCCATCTCCCTTCTTAACCACCTCCTCGAGTGCAGTTTGGGGTACCAGCTGAGCATCTCCTCTTTTCAATACAATTCCATTATTTACCTATAACATATAAATACATCAATTTTTATAATTTCTGTCCCCTAATCCCCTTCCCCCCTCCCCCCCCGACTTCCCAGAGCTGAATACAGGAATAAACATATAGTAATCCAAGTTTAACCCAAACAACCCATTCATAATATAAACAAGTATAAACTTACTATAACTCTAATATACAATCAACTTAACTATAAACTATATATATAAATTATATATAAAAATATTTATAAGTAACAATAATTAATCAAAAGCTATATGATAATT
>NW_015412509.1:0-1851 GCF_001527695.2 Protobothrops mucrosquamatus | reverse complement strand
AAATATTTTGAATATTCCACCATATCTTAATCCAAAATGCTTTAACTTCCCTACATGTCCACCAAATATGAAAATAAGTTGCATCTAAATTTCCACATCTTTTTCTTCTTGAAATATCTGTGGCTAAAGTTATAAGTGGATTCCAAGTCCAGCTGTGTTTCCTAGGAATTAAATTTATTGATTTCAGGTAGCCTACTGATTATTATGGTCTCATAAATCACTTTCAAAAAGAAAGGTTGTCCATTTTGTCATTTAACTTTCATTGGTGGGTAAATGTCAGATACAATGATGGAGAATAACTTAAGATAAACAGTCTCTTGATAAATATTTCCCATGATGGAATTTGCTAGGTGATGGGTGAAATTGGATCTTAGCCTTTAGTCCTTGTTCATTTCTTTAATCTTTGTAAAGGAGAATTCTTTGGTGAATTCTACTACTAACAATGAATATAGTGACTATGGATACAACAAACGTACCAATGGATGAGAATACCGTGGGGAAAACAAATTTAAATAAGAATGTAAACAGGATTTATGATGAGGCAATCGAGATGATCAATGAAAAGAAACTTTATACTGATGTGGTTATTATTTGCAGAAACATGAGAAAAATGTTTATATTTAATTGTCATTTATTTAAATAAGAACTGGCTGAGGAATTCTGGGAGTTGAACTCCACAAGTCTCACATGGGCCAAGTTTGAAGACCCCTGAAATAGTGTTGTGTTGTGCTGTAATATATGTCCATTTGCTAGCTTTGATGGAATGGATGACTGCAGCATTTTGGCTCTCGAAAGTTCCGTGAAATAGGAGCTCACAGTTTGCAATAAAGTTGATGAAATGGTTCTCAATGAGGCACTTTGATCTCAGATTGATCTGCAATATAAGGATAATTGCCACAACCTTATTTTACAAGATTGCAGCAAGAATTAGAGTGATAGTAGTATTTTGCTGGTTCAAAGGCCTTTATTCTGTAAGCATCATTACTGGATGTGTATAACGAAAGTATGAGTTTGGATTGGTTTTGATATAATTTTATATAATTTCCTTAAGTACCTTCTTAAAAAATTCAGACAATTTGGTAACTCTCATATGCACATGAGAAAAAAATTGCATGAAGAAGATGTATAAAAGATTTTAATTAGCCATGTTCATAGTTTGCTGACACTAAAACTGTCTGGTGTTAACATTTCCAAGAATTTAATTAACAAGTACAACAAGATTTGCTTAATGCTATAATGTGGAAGTACATGAGTCTGGTAGCTATTTTAATATTGAAATATTAGAATGTCTATATATAGATTAAAAAGTGCAAATTTCTCCCAATCTTATGATATTATTACAGCTTCATTAACATTCAAAAAGTTGATTTGATAGAAAGGTATAAATTGCCTTACCCTGTTGCTGTCATTCCCCCCCCCCTTTTTTTTTTCTCTGAATCTTCTGAAATTATAAATATAGGAACAATCGAAGAACTTGTGATGGGAAAAGTGTAGTGAATTCCAATTATCTGTACTCTTATTTGTACTAAATCTAGGGAGGGGAAATGACAAAAAGTGATGATGTCTATGGATATTCTCAATCATCCAGGTCAGGGATAGGCCACCTTGGCTCTTTTATGACTGGTGGACTTCAACTCCCAGAATTCCTGACCCAGCCATGCTGAGGGGAAAGGGAGAGGTTTCCAAGCTGAGCCATGCTGGCTCAGGAATTCTGGGAGTTGAAGTCCACGGGTCATAAAAGAGCCAAGGTTGCCTACCCCTGACCTAGAGGAACATATGAAAGCATAATTAATGTTAATTAATGTAGACTTTATTAGTTTAGAGCAGGGTAGGCAACTTTGGCTCTTTTAT
>NW_015412508.1:0-1851 GCF_001527695.2 Protobothrops mucrosquamatus | reverse complement strand
TTGCTCTGCATGATTTTCCCCCCAGAAACAGGTAAAAATCATAGTTTCCTCATATTTTTATTTCATCTCTCAACCTGAGTAGTGCCCCTCTCCCTCCCTAATTTATCCAGCCTAGTCCAGTCAGTAGCCAAGTAGCTCTCTTACATGATTTCACCCCCTGTCCAAGATGTCACTGGGGGCCAATAAGGACCAGTTGAAAAGGCCGTATTGAGTGGAGCAGCCATCGGTGGATTGATCTAAGGGCTCACTTTGATTCAAGAGAAATGTTTATTTCTGGAAGACTTCAAAGAATAGTATGATTTAAGGCTCTATAATAAACTTTTCTTTTTTTAGAAAATTTTATTGGTTTTTTAGTTTTACATTTAAGTATTGGAAAAGCAACATGGCGTCTGAGTTGGTCAATAATTCAATAACATACAAATATCTTTAGTACAGATCTCAAACTATTACATTAAATGTTTCCCCTCTTTTCCCCTTATTATTTACTGTCTCATCTTTAAATTAGTACAATTCTTATTATATCAATTAAATAAAAAATAACTTTCTTGCATTTATCAATAATTTTTAGTTTATACATATCCTAGTTGTTTTAACATTCAGTCTTTTTAGACAATATGTCCTGGTTAATTTTTCCCAATTTTTTGTTTCCCATTAATATTTATATTTCACGTTTGATATTTATAATTTCCAAATTTTAAATAACCCCAATTCCCTTTATCACAATTCATCACAAGATCTAATGTTCAGAATACACGTCTTAACTATTTGAGTTCTCACCATCTTACACCAACTAATTAGTAATGCAATATAATATTCTTATTTTCTGGTAATTTCCAGATATCTTAAATTTAGTAACCAAAATTCCTCCTATTTCAACAATTAATACTTCCTGTCTTTTTCTTTTAATATCTACTATCTCATATTTAAGCTAATAATTCTTATTATTACCGCTAGGTAAAAAAATATTTATTGCATTCATCGATTGAGTTTTAGCTTTTATATATATATATATAACAACAACAACAACAACAACAATAAAGTTGGAAGGGACCTTGGAGGTCATCGAGTCCAACCCCCTGCTCAGGCAGGAACCCTACACTATTTCAGACAAATGGCTGTCCAGTCTCTTCTTAAAAACTTCCAGTGTTGGAGCATTCACCGCTTCTGAAGGCAGGTTGTTCCATTGGTTAATTGTTCTAACTGTCAGGAAGTTTCTCCTTAGTTCTAAGTTGCTTCTATCCTTGATCAGTTTCCACCCATTGCTTCTCGTCCTGCCTTCAGGCGCCTTTGAGAATAGCTTGACTCCCTCTTCTTTGTGGCAGCCCCTGAGATATTGGAACACTGCTATCATGTCCCCCCTCATCCTTCTCTTCGTTAAACTAGACATACCCAATTCCAGCAACCGTTCCTTATATGTTTTAGCCTCCAGTCCCCTAATCATCTTTGTTGCTCTTCTCTGTATTCTTTCTAGAGTCCCAGCATCCCCTTAATTACCTTTACATTTAACCTTTATAAGCAAATCAATGTTCAAATTTAACTATTAATATTTACACTTCTAAGTTGTAAATAACCAAAGTTTTCTAATATTTGAAATATCTAATATTTCAAAGTACATGTCTTATCTATTTGGGTATATTCTATTTCAATTCGCACAAGTAAGTCAAAACCCCAATTTTCTTCAGTCTTATTCTAGCTTTCTTTCTTTGCCAAATTGTTTTCCATTTCTGTGCTTTAGAGTCATCAAACAAATCTTCCTGTATTGTTATATAGATTGTTTGATGTAGAAAAAAATCATCTGGTTGCCATTTTTTTTTTCAGAGGACTAACAAATTGTCTCTTTATTTTTCCATC
>NW_015412507.1:0-1851 GCF_001527695.2 Protobothrops mucrosquamatus | reverse complement strand
ACCCCCCGAGATCCGGATGATTCCGGATCTCCTTACTTTCCGCCGCGCCCTCAAGACATGGCTTTTCCAACAAGCGGGCCTGGCCTAGGGAGGATTTTTAAATTGGGTTTCTTAGAAATTTTAATTACCACAACACTAAAATATTGGTTTTAATTTGGTTTTATTCGGTGGGGTGTGTGGGTTTGTCTTTGTTTTTTAATAATGTTGTGAGCCGCCCTGAGTCCTTCGGGAGAAGGGCGGGATACAAATTGAATAAAATGAAAAATGAAATGAAATGAAGAGCTGCCACAAAGAAGAGGGCGATTAACCTAGTTTCCAAAGAACTAGAAGGCAAGACAAGAAGCAACGGATGGAAACTATTCAAGGAGAGAAGCAACATAGAACTAAGGAGAAATTTCCTGACTGTTAGAACAATTAACCAGTGGAACCGCTTGCCTCCAGAAGTTGTGGGTGCTCCATCACTGGAGGCTTTTAAGAAGACACTGGACAACCACTTGTCTGGAATGATAGATGGTCTCGTGCTTGAGCCACCTTCTGTGGGGAGAGAAGATAAGCTTGTTCCTAAAGTGGCTGTTCTCCTCATGCTGAAATTGATTGACCAAGATGGAATGCCAGTCCTTGTGTTTTGTAAGCTATGATTTATGGTCTCTATATTGATGAACCTACCCCAACATTTATTCAGTAAATTGTAATTGGACAAACCATTTTTGTCTAATTTTTTTAGACTGGATGAACAGATCCATAGTCCAACCGGAGAGAAAGCCGCTGCTTAGTATAGTTAAGACTAAACTCATTGCACCAGTATTCAGAAAAGCCCTAGGGAGCCCCGTCTTCCTGATTTTTCATGAACATTAAACCATGGTTTATTCATGGTTTGCTAATAAACCACATTTGACTGGCTTTGCATAACATAGTAAGCCACAAATCACAACATAGAAATCTGAGTGGCACAATCTCCAGAGGCGGAAGCAAACAAAGCTGGTTGTGTGTTTTTTCAATGCACGCACACAAGCAGTCTACCATAACTGGTGGGCCACCACCCTTACATTCCACAAATGTCTCGCTTTCAAATAGGAATATTGTTATAATACAAATGTTTCACGTTTTCTCCAGGACAAAAATATTAAACCAATGTCTTTATATTCAGGGTCATCCACAAGGAATTTACGAAGTCAAGATGGGGGACACATCTTAGAAAAAAAGGATGAAACTTCAATTCTGAGGTTGTGGTAGCCATCTGGAAGCTTGTAGCTCCTCATAGAGATCCTGCCTGCTTAGACCTAAGATTTTTGGGGTATGAAGGCCACCCTGTTTTGGCCACCCCTGCCCTTTCCTTCTTGGCTTAGTCCAATGAGGAAGCTTTGGGCAACTGAATGAAGCTCCTCTTTGTGATATCTTCTTGTCTGGTCACAGAGAGCAAGTAAAAAACCAGTGATGGTCAGAAGGAGCAGCTTAAGAGGCAGAGAGCTTCCAAGACTTGACCACAAGTCTCTGGACTTGTCTGGATAGGATGCTTAGTCTTATTTTACCTGACACACTAACAGTGTTTGCCTCTCCTCTTCCCAAACATTCACCATTTCCTACCTTCCTTATTTTAGGGACCAAGAGAGGACTCTAATGGCAGAAGCTTCTGGGGGATGGTCTTTCTCAGCTATTAAAGGCTGGAGGAAAAGAGCTGGTAAGAGGGTTGTAGAAGAGAATCAGAGAGAGATGACTCAACAGCTCTTCAGAAGCTTGAAGGCCTCTACAGTTGCTGAGATTCTTGAAGGCCTCTTAAAGGGAGACCAACCAAACCTGGGCTCTCAAGATATCTATCATGCACAAGACCAGAGAATGGGTTTTTGGTCAGCG
>NW_015412506.1:0-1851 GCF_001527695.2 Protobothrops mucrosquamatus | reverse complement strand
ATGGGAAGACAAAGCACTACATGGCCAGTACATTAAAAAAATAGCTGGGAAAGCAGATAATAACAAGACCTGGCAATGGCTAAGAGCAGGAAAATTGAAGAAAGAGACCGAGGGTCTAATTCTGGCTGCACAAGACCAAGCCTTAAGGACAAATGCATATAAAGTCAAAATTGAGAAGACAGCAACAGACAGTAAGTGCCGCCTATGCAAAGAAGCTGAAGAACAGTGGACCACCTGGTAAGCTGCTGCAAGAAGATTGCACAGACTGACTACAAGCAGCGGCATGACAAAGTAGCAACAATGGTGCATTGGAAGATCTGCAAGAAATATCATTTGCCTGTAAGCAAAAACTGATGGGATCATAAAATAGAGAAAGTCATAGAAAATGATAAAGTTAAACTGCTCTGGGACTTCAGAATTCAAACAGACAAGCACCTGCAACATAACACCCCGGACTTAACAATTGTCAATAAGAAAGACAAAAAAGTCTGGATAGTGGACGTGGCAGTGCCTGGAGACAGCAGAATAGACGGGAAAGAACTGGAGAAGATCACAAAATACAAAGACCTACAAACAGAAATAGAAAGACTGTGGCAAAGGCAAGCGAGGATGGTACCAATAGTCATAGGCCCCTTGGGTGCAATCCCAAAACAACTGGAGCACCACTTGAACGCCATCATCGGCATTGACAAATTCGCCATTAGTCAATTGCAAAAGGCGGCCTTACTAGGAACTGCTTCCATCCTGCGACGATATCTGTAATACCATCAAACATCCACATCTCCCTATCCCAGGTCCTTGGGAAGCACTCGATAGGTGGACAAAAATGCCAAATCCAGGCTGAACATCTGGCTGACTTTGCGATGATCAATAACAACAACAATAATAAAGTTGGAAGGGACTTTGGAGGTCACCTAGTCCAACCCCCTGCTCAGGCAGGAAATCCTATACCATTTCATTCTGCAGCAGCCACCAGCCCCTTTTGTGTGCAACGCTTAAGAAGGGAAGCAAGGGAAAAAAACGTACTTCCATAATCTTCGGATTCGTGCATTTGCCGCCGGTTCCCAAAAGTTCCAGCCAGCGGTTCTCCAAAACGGAGCAGTGGTGCTTCAGCGTACACTGATTCAAGTCTTCGCACCACCCACACTCGTAGTCGGGATCCGCCTTCAGACACAACCCGCAGCTGTCCCTCATGGCTCCGCACTTGTAGAGGTGGACTGCAGGGAGAAGAGAAAGACACTCGGGAGACGAGGCGCAGATGTGGGCGAGGATGATGGGGAAGAGGGTGGGAAAGAAAGGTCCTCCCCCTCTGTTTCTTCTCTCAGTTCTCAGCGGGATGAAAGATAGCCCAGTGAAGGAACCAGCGACTCAAGCCATCCGACAGTATACAGCCAAGGAACCAGCGAAACCCCCAACGAAACACTGACAGGGCACATCACTTGGGTGTAAATGGAGAGTAAACCCCACTCCTTTGTAGCACTGATGGTGTTACCTTGTTGGGTCATGAAACGTCTGCAGGAAAAGAACCAATCTCAGAGGGCATCCTTCCTTTTCTTTCTTTCTTTGTCTTTTCTTTCTTCTTTCTCTCTGTCTCTCATTTTCTCTCTCTCTTTTTTCTCTCTCTTTCTCTCTCTCTCTCTCTCTCTCTCTCTCTCTCTCTCTCTCTCTCCTTTCTCTCACTTTCTGTTCCTCTCTTTCTCACTCCCTTCTAGCACTGATGATGTTACCTACTTGGGCTACAAAAGTCTGCAAGAAAACAAGCAAGCTTGGAGAGCATCCTTCCCTTTCTTTCTTTCTTTCTTTCTTTCTTTCTTTCTTTCTTTCTTTCTTTCTCTTTTCTTTCTTTTTTCT
>NW_015412505.1:0-1851 GCF_001527695.2 Protobothrops mucrosquamatus | reverse complement strand
TTACACATTAAGGGTAAATGCTGTAAATGGGGTCAATTCTGATAATGTAAGATAGTCAAACCTGAACCCTAGTAACATGTCCATGTAGTTAACTAAATGACAATAGAGAACTTGCAACTTCCTTCTTCCAGGATTTTTCTTTTAGAATTTCAGGCTATATCCCTGAAACTTCCTCATGGTCTTCTACTCAAATACTAATCAGGTTCAACTTGCTTTAGCTTCTTTTTTTTACATCAGCCAAATTCAATTGAGTACAGTGGTACTCAATTGAATTTGGCTGATGTAAAAAAAAAGAAGCTAAAGCAAGTTGAACCTGATTAGTATTTGAGTAGAATACTAATACTGCTGCACAAATATTTATGAATATGGTTTTTCAATGAATATTGAATATTTTATAATTTCTGATTGTATTTTCCAAAAGACCTGAGAGCCCTTATTCTACTATTCTGAAAATAAGATAATCCTGTTTTGCATAGAAAAGAGTTACAAGAACTCACAATGGATTTCAAGCAGAAATCATACTGGTTAAGAATTCCTATACTTAGAGTCTCCAGTTATCTGGAAGGTTCTCAGATGTGGGAAGACTTCTATTTGCAAGCCTGCAAGCAGCTGTGAATTGATACTCTGATTTTTTTTGATGGAATTTTTGGAATTTCTAGGCAATCTACTCTACTCAAATTCTCTACTCAATTGGTCTGTGTGTCTGTCTGTCTGTCTGTCTGTCTGTCTGTCTGTCTGTCTGTCTGTCTGTCTGTCTATCTATCTATCTATCTATCTATCTATCTATCTATCTATCTATCTATCTACCAAACTTAGAAACTGCCCATCTCCCTCACAGTTTTATTGCTGCTTATTACAGTATTATAATTGTGTCCAGAAATGCCCTGATTGATCCTAGAAGGGAAGGCAGTTTATAGTTGAGACAAGAGGTATAAATATTTTAAATTTATATATGCAGATTAAAATATTGTGACATGAAAATCTTGATTTATGGAGGCTCTCCTTAACTTCAACAGTCTTCCATGTGTATGGATTTTAACTCCCAAATTTTTTCAACCAGCGTGGCCATTACTAAGCATTCTAGGGATTTAAATCTATGTTATTTGCAAAATATCTGGGTCCCGAGAAGCTAATTGATAACTGTCAATTATCCAGGTCAAAGAATTTATGCTAGTAACCTAAAATTTCTATCAAATTGTGCAGCAAGATTTCACTGTTGCTACCAACTTCCAATAATATTTTATTGAAGAATTTCCCAAGGTTGCAACTGGAAAAAAAAGGAGTACTTTACGTAAATAAGAGCATGTTTCTGCAAAGCAATAGCAAACATACATATATTAGGTATAACATTGCACATTGTATAACATAAAGGAGATATATCAGTGTTTGTGATACTGACAGATTCATCTTTGTTCATTCTAAAATGCAAATTGGGTGCAGATTGTAACAAACAAGAGGAAGTTAATTGCCATGTCATGATTAGAGATCACATACCTTTTGGTAAAACTGGAGGAAATATTTCATTCCATGGAACAGAAGTTTTTTATTTAGGCACTGACTATACAAAAATGACTATAGATTTTCCCATTATTGAATCTGAAATTTTTGCATTTTGCGTTAAAGTTAAATCTGGGAAAAAAATGAATTATTCTATACTGTTCCAAAATGCAGTGTTCGTATAATGCTGTATAAAAATATATTAGTTATACAAGAAGAAATATTGTTTGTGTGATATTGTCCAGTGGCAGATAGATAGATAGATAGATAGATAGATAGATAGAGAGAGAGAGAGAGAGAGAGAGAGAGAGAGAGAGAGAGAGAGAGAGAGAGAGAGAGAGAGAGAGAGAGAGA
>NW_015412504.1:0-1852 GCF_001527695.2 Protobothrops mucrosquamatus | reverse complement strand
GTACAGCTAGGAAGAAGAGTGATGGAAGGCAAATAATTTAAATCAATTCAAATAAAATATTAAATTATTTCTTTTTATTCTTGTTTATTGCTTAGTTTTCATCTTACAAAAAATCTGATTGACTGTAGGCACTAGGCACCGCTCCTATAGACACTTAGAATCATGAAAAAAGAGAGAGATAAAGTAGGATCAGAACCTGGGATAATAGACCACTGAGGACTTCCCTAAATCTCTTAACAGAGAAGGAAGAGCTTTAGACAGTGAAACAGGATCTTGATAGATTAGAATCTCCATCTTCCTGGAACTAGCTCAATATATGGGGGATAACTCACTTTGGATATCTCTATTCCTCACACAAAGATTGGCTACAGGCCAGGTTTGATGGCTGGTGCTTCACTGTTATTATTCCCTAGATGAGGGGTCCTCAGTCTATGGTCTGCAGCCTGGTACTGGACCATGGTCTGTTGGCCACTGGGCCACAGGAATAGCTGGTGAGCCCCCCGTGTGGGTGCTAGTGGCCCCATTTGCGCATGCACAGGTGTGCTAGCACTGCTACCAGCATCAAGCAGATGCTAGCGGCCTGTTTGTGTGGGCACCAGCGGCCGTGTGCATGCACATTTCCCTGCTCCTCCCTTTCCTTCCAGGCCGCCAAGCTGGAAAGGTTGGGGAGCTCTGCCCTAGATCATGGGTGTCAAACTTGATCACATCATGTGATGTCTCATGACGTTTTTTTACCTTTGCGGAGCTGGGTGGCCAGTGTGTGACGCATCTGGCCCGCGGGCCACCAGTTTGACACTCCTGCCCTAGATGGTCTGTAAAAAAGTAAAAATACCAGCTGATGTTACAGTATTATTCAATATCATTGACTCCCTCTCAGAAAGGAGAATTGTACCCCCTCCCTCTGCTCTCGGATCTCAAAGTTGACCAATGATACCAGCATCAATGGTACAGAAGGCAGCTGAGGGTTTAGTAGGAGGACCATTTTTCTCTCCAGATCTTGCCACAGGTCATCTTAAGAGCAAACAACGTCAAATCAATTCCATACCATACCCAGGCTTAACATATGACTGGTTCGTATAAATCTACTTTCTTCAAGGTTGTCCACAGTCTGCTATTTAGTTTATCAATTTCCCTGGAAATAGGAGGTTGGAACAAGATTACTAGTTCTCTAAAATAATTGGGTTGAATGATTGTGGAGCTTTGGGTAACCACGATCCCTACGACAGAGGCTGATGTGAAGGGAAATTAGCAACATGGTAAAAGGTAATGCTAGTTTATTTTA
Source organism: Protobothrops mucrosquamatus (assembly GCF_001527695.2). Taxonomy (NCBI): domain Eukaryota; kingdom Metazoa; phylum Chordata; class Lepidosauria; order Squamata; family Viperidae; genus Protobothrops; species Protobothrops mucrosquamatus. The sequence goes on along the minus strand of NW_015412504.1, from coordinate 570 downwards.
AATTGTGGAGAAACAGCATTTCTCTCTTTACCTTGCTACAGGACAATGCGACAAAAAAGGAGATCACAGAAACAATGATAGAAGTGACTTCTTGATGAGCTGGGTTGGTTAATAGGCTGAGCTATTAATATTTTTTTATTTATTTATTTTTTATTTTTCCAAACTCTCCCCCATACATATACTGTGATATTTATCAGATATTAACATACATTCTTTTTACATTCTTATATATAAGATACTTTTAATGAAATAAATACATGCACATGACTTTTGGTGTTGCTCGCCCATTTCCCCTTTTACTGCATCTCCACTTATTGTATATAATACAGATAGGGAAATTTGGAGAGAGGAGTTGTTCGGACATTACCCCTGAATTGTATCTGAAAAGGGATGAGAGGAAAGAAAGGAGAGGAGAGAGAAAAGAGTAAAGGAGGGGAGAAGGAAGTAGGAAGGTTGGAGGAGAGAGTGGTGAAAGAGAAGAGGAGAGGAGAGGAAGAAGAGGGAAGTAGGGAAGAAAGAGAAGGAAGGGAGAAAGGAGAGGAGAGAGAAAAGAGTAAAGGAGGGGAGAAG
>NW_015412503.1:0-1852 GCF_001527695.2 Protobothrops mucrosquamatus | reverse complement strand
TGGAGCAGGAGCTGCTAAGTTCTCTGCAATTTCAAAAACATCTTGTCCACACACACAAAGTAAAGTTGCAGCCTTTAAACCATCTTCCCTTACTTGGTTGACTCTGAAGTAGGTTTCTGCTCTGGCCACATAAGTCTCCCACTTTTCAGGATGGCCCACATCAAACTCAGGCAGCCTTCCTATCTTTGCCATCATGCACCCTTTCAGGAAGGGGTCTTTTAGCCAGCTTACCTCCAGCGATTCTTACTGGCAGGCCAAGTGCAATTTGACACCGTCTTCCTCTCCAAGGATTCCTTGAAGTCCTTCTTACTCTGTTAATTGTTGTAAGAAGAAGATCCCACCTTCGTCTCCAGTGTTAAATCCTTGGATTCAAATGACAGTTCAACAGGCATAATGTGAACCAAAAGCTTCTTTAATGACATTAGCAGATTCACGCAGTAAACGGAGACTCACAGGCCTCCTGCTTCTTTTCTCTGCTTACAACCAGCAACGAACGAACAAGGAACAGTCCGGGTAAACTTGCTACAAAGCGCGCGCTTCCTTGAGCATGCGCACAAGCTGTCGCCAGTTTGTCTGGCCCCGGGCAGCTTCTGCAGCCCGTTGCCATGGCGACCGCCCGGGCTTGCTTGCTGCAAGTCCCGGGACACAACAGTTTGCCAGCCAGCTACAGATCCATCTGGTGGTGATGTTGTCTATTCCATCTTTTTCTAGCTTACCAAGGAGTAGGTCATGGTCTATTTTATCAAATGCTTTACTGAAAACTAGGTATACTACGTCCACAGCATGTTGCTGGTCTACTACTTTAGTCACTTTATCAAAGAATGAAATAAGATTGGTTTGGCATGATCTGTTTTTAACAAACCCGTGCTGGCTACTAGTTATAACTTTGTTTGCTTCTAGTTGTTCGCAGATCTCTTTTTTGATTAGTAACACGGTTGTTAAGTGAATCTGGATTCCCCATTGACTTTGCTGCCAGAAGGTCACAAAAGCTGATCACATGGACCCAGGACATTGCAACTGTCATAAATTCGAACCAGTTGCCAAGCATTTGAATTTTGATCACGTGACCCTGGGGATGCTGCAATGGTTGTGTGAAAAACGGTCATACGTCACTTTTTTCAATTGTAACTTTTAACGGTCACTAAATGAACTGTTGTAAGTCGAGGATTACCTGTACTTTATTTGAACAAGCAACCATAAAGCACAGACATCACCTCAAACTGATAAATATCTTCTTATTAGAACATTTACCTCTAAGGATCACTTTATCCAAAGCACCGAATAGTATCCTACTGAAGCAACATCAGAGCTGTGTGTATCTGCAATATTCCTCTCTCAGGATCTTGTTTTTCACACATTTGAAAAAGTAAACTGTGGCCCACAAATTGATCCAGTAATTGTGTTAATTTTTAAAAAGTTGCAAGATTTTGTTTTGTTTTGTTTTTATTATTATTATTATTATTATTATTATTATTATTATTATTATTATTATTATTATTATTATTATTATTATTATTATTATTATTATTATTATTATTATTATTATTATTAATTGCATTTATATCCCGCCCTTCTCCTTTCGGACTCAGGGCGGCTGACAAATTAGATAAAATACTAACATATATACATATTATGCCTAATTAAAAATTTAAATAAAACGAAATATTTGAATATGTCCAATTAAAAGTAATTAAAACCCCTATAAAATCCCCTAGGCCAGTCCCGCTTGCTGGAACAACCACGTCTTGAGGGCGCGGCGGAAGGAAGGGAGATCAGGGATCACCCTGATCTCTGGGGGCAGTTCGTTCCAGAGGGTGGGAGCTCCCACAGAGAAGGCCCTCCCCCTTGGGGT
>NW_015412502.1:0-1852 GCF_001527695.2 Protobothrops mucrosquamatus | reverse complement strand
TTCCTCCTTCCATAGATGGACACGTGATTAATATTTATATGTTACTTATATGAAAGGGTGTGGGTCTATACATGTTGTATGTAGTATGTTTAAATGTGTGTTATGTGTGTGTACACTTTGAGAGCAAGCAAGTAAATTTCATTTTTAATGTGTGCCGTTGTGCCCACAGTAAAAAAAATGACAATAAAGGTTATCTAATGTAATCTAAAAAAAAGATCATTGCACCTGTTAAGTGAATCACATGGTCATTAAGTGAATCCAGCTTCCCCATACTGACTTTGCTTGGCAGATGCCAGCTGGGAAGGTCACAAATGGCGATCACACATGACCCAGGGCAGGGGTAGGCAACCTTGGCTCTTTTATGACGCGTGGACTTCAACTCCCAGAATTCCTGAGCCAGCATGGCTCAGCTTGGAAACCTCTCCCTTTTTCCTCAGCGTGCCTGGCTGAGGAATTCTGGGAGCTGAAGTCCATGAGTCAGAAAAGGGCCAAGTTTGAAGACCCCTGCTCTTAATCTTCGTCCTAGGATAGGGGTAGGCAACCTTGGCTCTTTTATGACGTGTGGACTTCAACTCCCAGAATTCCTGAGCCAGCATGGCTCAGCTTGGAAACCTCTCCCTTTTTCCTCAGCGTGCCTGGCTGAGGAATTCTGGGAGCTGAAGTCCATGAGTCAGAAAAGGGCCAAGTTTGAAGACCCCTGCTCTTAATCTTCGTCCTAGGATAGGGGTAGGCAACCTTGGCTCTTTTATGACGCGTGGACTTCAACTCCCAGAATTCCTGAGCCAGCATGGCTCAGCTTGGAAACCTCTCCCTTTTTCCTCAGCGTGCCTGGCTGAGGAATTCTGGGAGCTGAAGTCCATGAGTCAGAAAAGGGCCAAGTTTGAAGACCCCTGCTCTTAATCTTCGTCCTAGGATAGGGGTAGGCAACCTTGGCTCTTTTATGACGCGTGGACTTCAACTCCCAGAATTCCTGAGCCAGCATGGCTCCGCTTGGAAACCTCTCCCTTTTTCCTCAGCGTGCCTGGCTGAGGAATTCTGGGAGTTGAAGTCCACGAGTCATAAAAGAGCCAAGGTTACCTACCCCTGACCCAGGGGATGCCACCACAGCCGTAAATACATGCCTGTTTCCAAGCAACCAAATTCCGATCTGGTGATCACGGGGATGCTGCAACAGTTGTAAAGTTGTGAAGACTGGTCATGAGGCCTTTTTTTCAGTGCCGTCGTAACGTTGCACAGTTGCTAAACGAATGGCTGTACCCCTACAGCCACAAAATTTTGCATTCCCAGCTGTCTTAGGACCTCCTCAAAATTGACCCATCAATCGGTTGAGCAAAGAGACATCGTTCTTACTATGAAAACGGTGCAGGGAATGGTCACTCCAGCCATCACCCCATGTGTAATGGTGTCCGGCTTGTACGGATAATGTATGGAAGTGTCCTCACAGTAGAAACCCCGTTTGTAAGGAGAATTCACCAAGGTCAGGATGGCGAAAGGAAGGGAGGCTGCAAGGCAAAACAGAAACAACATTCAATAGGGCTCCTTGCCAACATAATAATAATAATAATAATAATAATCATAATAATCATAATAATCATAATAATCATAATAATCATAATAATCATAATCATCATAATAATCATAATAATCATAATCATAATAATAATAATAATAATAATAATAATAATAATAATAATAATAAAGTTGGAAGGGACCTTGGAGGTCATCAAGTCCAACCCCCTGCTCAGGCAGGAACCCTACACCATTTCAGACAAATGGCTGTCCAGTCTCTTCTTAAAAACTTCCAGTGTTGGAGCATTCACCGCTTCTGGAGGCAGGTTGTTCCACTGGTTAA
>NW_015412501.1:0-1852 GCF_001527695.2 Protobothrops mucrosquamatus | reverse complement strand
GTCTCCTAGTGATTGGCCCAAAGTCAACCAACAGACTTTCATGCCTAAGGCGGGACTAGATCTCACTGTCTCCTGGTGATTGGTCCAAAGTCAACCAACAGACTTTCATGCCTAAGGCGGGACTAGAACTCACCATCTCCTGGTGATTGGCCCAAAGTCACCCAACAGACTTTCATGCCTAAGTTGGGACTAGAACTCATTGTCTCCTGGTGATTGGCCCAAAGTCACCCAGCCGGCTTTCATGCCTAAGGCAGGACTAGAACTCACCGTCTCCTGGTGATTGGTGCAAAGTCACCCAGCCGGCTTTCATGCCTAATGCGGGACTAGAACTCACTGTCTCCTGGTGATTGGCCCAAAGTCACCCAACAGACTTTTGTGCCTAAGTTGGGACTAGAACTCACTGTCTCCTGGTGATTGGCCCAAAGTCACCCAGCTGATTTTCATGCCTAAGTTGGGACTAGAACTCATTGTCTCCTGGTGATTGGCCCAAAGTCACTTACTTGGTTTCCATGCCTAGCGCAGAACTAGAACTCACCGTCTCCTGGTGATTGGCCCAAAGTCACCCAGTTTGCTTTCATGGCTAAAGTGGAACTAGAACTCACTCTCTCCTGCTTGCTCACCTGGTGCCTTAACCACTAGACAAAACTGACCCTCTTAATTTTACATATATAAAATTAAACACATGCTTATGTTTAGCGTTTAAAACATTTATAACCAACTCCCAGTCATATCACAATACGATAATCTGGTGTTTTTTATCGGCAGCTGCTCTTTGCATCCTTCCTGGAAGTAGTATGTTATTAGAGAGCCACATGATCATTCCAGGAAGTTTCCTGCTCAGGCAATTGATACTGTTAGAAGCAAGTGGGACATTTTTTATTGCAAAAGCCGGATTCAAATTTGCAGCCATTTGACGCAGCTATGAAAATAAGTGTAACTCCCCACTGTCTGAGTCTCTTCCTCAGATTTTTAAAATAGAAATTCAGACAGCGGGTGTGTGTGTGTGTGAAGAATAAGAATCAGCCAGAAAATATCCTTTGGAAAGTGATAGAGAAATGAAGAAAGCCTATTAAGCTCTGCTCACCTTCGGATAAAATAGTTGGAGTCAGATAAAATAGAAAAACTCAGGCCGTGTCAATTGAATCATTTCAGGGCAGGAGCAGGTGCCCCCCCCCCCAAAAAAAGGTATTTCTTGACAATCTGCCCAGCTTTTGAAACATAAAGGTTGTAAGAGCAGAGCACAGATTTGGTACTTGAAGTAGGGAAGATCTAAACCTCTATTACCCATTTGGCTATCTCGCTGAACAGGACTTATAGTAATGATTGAGTAGGTGCCCTGAAGTCAGGGCTGACCTTTAGCAAACATGTAAATAAATTTTCTGCAGGGTGATCTGTCTCTCACCTGCTCCTTCAATTCTTCTAAAGGTGCATTCAGAATCACCATAACCAAGTCCAACCTTACTGTTGCATGCCCTCTTCTTCGACTAGGGGTGACATGATAGCAGTCTTCCAATATTTGAGGGGCTACCCCAAAGCAAAGGGGGTCAAGCGATTCTCTAAAGCACCCGAAGGCAGGACAAGAAGCAACAGGTGGAAATTAATCAAGGAGAGAAGCAACCTAGAACTAAGGAGGAATTTCTTGAACTGGAAGCTAATAATAATAATAATAATAATAATAATAATAATAATAATAATAATAATAATAATAATAATAATAATAATAATAATAATAATAATAATAATAATAATAATAATAATAATAATGAAGTTGGAAGGGACCTTGGAGGTCATCGAGTCCAACCCCCTGCTCAGGCAGGAACCCTACACCATTTCAGACAAATGGCTGTCCAGT
>NW_015412500.1:0-1852 GCF_001527695.2 Protobothrops mucrosquamatus | reverse complement strand
AAAGTCAATGGAGAAAACTAGAAAGGGTTGACTGCTTTTCTTTCTGACTATTATTAATTTCTGCCAAATCTTTGCATCTTCTGTCTTGGACTATTACCATAAGGCAGTGGTTCTCAACCTTTTTAATGCCGTGACCCCCAACCGGTTGTAAGTCGAGGACTAAACCGGTCGTAAGTCGAGGACTAAACCGGTCGTAAGTTGAGGACTACCCAACCGGTCGTAAGTCGAGGACTTTCCCTGCCCGGGAACGCTGCACATGCGTGGTTCCGCCCCCTGCGCCGGCCGAGGCGTAGCTGGCAAGCGGCAGAGACGGAGCAGGCCAACCACCAGCTGGCCCAGCTCAAGGGAGGTAAGGCACCTGCCGGAAAAGGGGAAAAAATGGCGGACAGCCTTGCTTGGCGACCCCTGTGAAATGGTCGATCGACCCCAAATGGGGTCGCGACCCATAGGTTGAGAACCGCTGCCATAAGGGGAGACAACACAGGATTCTTCTCATAATATATCCACAAAAGGCAATAGATTAGTTTTGTGTTTTTTTTGTTATTTCTTTAAGAGCTACCTTTTGTCTTCTTCAAAGGAGCATTGTAAAAAGTACTGTCAGAGAGCCACAATGTTGAGTGCTGAATAATTGTATTTTTCCCCTAGTTTGTGCTGATATAGTGTTTCCTTGACTCCATGCACTCTCAGTCTTCCCTTGACTCCAAGGTGTTCCTTAACTCCATGCTAATTATACTGGCAAAAGAGAATGGACACCCATATTTAGAGTCTGGTCTTCAGACTCATTTGGTAGCCCCAGATTGAAAGAGAAAGAAACTATATGACAACATAGCATTTTTAGCTTGGTAGTTTTTCTAGTTGGGGTGATAACACAAGAGTGCCTGTTATGAAGTGTTATTTCTCTCTCTTTCTCTATGCTATTTTTTCCCCTGCTGATTTTGTTGAGAAGAGAAAAGATAGGAAAGACTTATGAATAATGAAAGAAGAGCAAAATCAGGATTGTTGTCTGAGAAAAAGTGAATCCAAATGTCTCATTAAAGCAATTTTTATTAGGCAACAAATGCAAGCTTCAGAATTTCATTAAAAATTCAGAAATGAATGGGCAGTAGAAGATAAAAGTATAAAAGATATTTAAACTATGCCCACGCTCTGCATTTTTTCCTGGATTATTAATTTTGTTGATTGACAAAGAGTTCTTGGAAACTCAAAGGCTTATTCAAAAAAGTGTCCATTTCCCCCTTGATTCTAGGGTACAAACACAAGCTGCAGGCACTCTTATTTTCCATCTTTTAGCCAAAATGATAGATGAGATGCTAGTATATACCAATTGCTCTCTGTTAACCTAGCTAAATAAAAAAAAACGCCATGGGGTGATTTTTATTTATTTTTAATTATTTAAAGAAGTTTTTAAGAAATAATGGATCCCTTTGACCATTTTATAGGTTAAATGATAGATAGAAGAAATTAGGAGGTACTAGCATCTTTTAAAAATGTTCAGCAAATTTTGCACTCTTTGTTTGTGAGTATGAATTCTACCTCACTTAAGAAGGAGAAGCTCAGAAAGAAGCAACTGTGTTATTGTTCTCTTTGCTAGATTTGTGTTGCTACAAAAAGGTGTTGCCATTTAACCCTTAAGTAACATATTGCCATTGGACATATTTCTCATCCAATGTTATCATCTTCTTCTTCTTCTTCTTCTTCTTCTTCTTCTTCTTCTTCTTCTTCTTCTTCTTCTTCTTCTTCTTCTTCTTCTTCTTCTTCTTCTTCTTCTTCTTCTTCTTCTTCTTCTTCTTCTTCTTCTTCTTCTTCTTCTTCTTCTTCTTCTTCTTCTTCTTCTTCTTCTTCTTCTTCTTCT
>NW_015412499.1:0-1852 GCF_001527695.2 Protobothrops mucrosquamatus | reverse complement strand
CTTAATGTTATTTTCGTGGGGCATCTTGATTCCTTCAGTTCTCACTATTTTTCCTTGTTTGATAGTAAGTGTGTCACACTTGTCCAAGCCAAACTCCATTGCAATATCTTGGCTATATATACGGACAGTGTTGAGCAGCGATTCTATTTCAGATGATGTTTTTCCATACAGCTTCAGATCATCCATGTAAAGGAGGTGGCATAGTCTGGCAGATGTTTTACATGTTTGATAACCATGTCCTGATTTATTAAGTATTGTTGACAGAGGAAACAGTGCAGTAACAAATTATTATTATTATTATTATTATTATTATTATTATTATTATTATTATTATTATTATTATTATTATTATTACTCCTTCTGTCTTGTAATGTCTAAATGTGAGTCCACCCTATGGCTTTCTGGAGGAAATTCCTCCAGTGCATACTAAAAAAAACCCCATTGCACTGAGCCTCAATTATTGAATTTTGTCTCTTGTGTATGATTCCATAATGGGAATGGTCCTTAGAAATCACTGTTGCCTGCTCTAATGGCCAACTTTGTTGCAAGTAGTTCTTTCCAATCCTTCAGAAATTGGAGTAATTGACTGAAAACCGCAGATAAGGCATCATGGCTTCTATCATTTTGTGGCTTCTCAAATGTCTTACATGTAAAGCAGGTTTTTCACCAAATGTCATGCTGTCATGTTTCCTGATTCAATAATTTAGTTAGGAAGTTCTGCATCCACAGGAGAGAGTGAATCTTCAAGCTCACCTTTGTAGGCCAGACAATTGCATCAGAGCGAATGGTGACATCCTGACCTGGGGGAGCCCCGGGATTTATTTGCCCAACTTTCAGAAGGACAACTGATCGATTGGGGAGACGAACCCAATTGAGAAGGTCATAACGAGCAGATCCCAGTCCTTTTTCTGAGAACGAAATTTCCTCTCCAGCACTGTTATTGAAGTCGACATTCATCAAATAAGGAAGGAGCTGAAACAAAAGAGATCTTCAGAAATTGGAGTAATTGACTGAAAACCGCAGATAAGGCATCATGGCTTCTATCATTTTGTGGCTTCTCAGACACAAAATAGGTTATGCAGAAACCAAATACAGGGTCAATCAAAAAGGGCTCAAATGCCTATACACCAATGCACAATGTATGAAGATTTTTTTTTTTTCCTGCTTCAAGATGGTGCCGCCGACGGCAGCCTCAGTGCAATGCCCTCTGATAGTTTTGTTGTTTTTTAATTATTCTCTGTGGTTCACTTCATATTTCGTATTCAAGAGATAAACTGTTAAGCAACAAGCAACATTTCTTTAATGGACATCTTTCTGCAACTATACGCCCCTCCCTCCTGTCTTTACAAATGTTGAGGAGATTCTGATCGAGGAAGGGGGACTGGATTAGGGGACTGGATTAGGGGACTGGAGGCTAAAACATATAAGGAACAGTTGCTGGAATTGGGTATGTCTAGTTTAACAAACAGAAGGATGAGGGGGGACAGGATAGCAGCGTTCCAGTATCTCAGGGGCTGCCACAAAGAAGAGGGAGTCAAGCTATTCTCCAAGGCACCTGAAGGCAGGACGAGAAGCAACAGGTGGAAACTGATCAAGGAGAGAGGGAACTTGGAACTAAGGAGAAACTTCCTGACAGTTAGAACAATTAACCAGTGGAACAACCTGCCTCCAGAAGTGGTGAATGCTCCAACACTGGAAGTTTTTAAGAAGAGACTGGACAGCCGTTTGTCTGAAATGGTGTAGGGTTCCTGCCTGGGCAGGGGATTGGACTCGATGACCTCCAAGGTCCCTTCCAACTTTATTATTATTATTATTATTATTATTATTATTATTATTATTATTATTATTATTA
>NW_015412498.1:10255-12107 GCF_001527695.2 Protobothrops mucrosquamatus | reverse complement strand
GAGCGCCACCTGCTAAAGTCAAAATCAACCACCATCACTCTCTTTAATTTACAGTGAGGAAGGACAGAGTAGGCCTAGGCCGGGGTAGGCAACCTTGGCTCTTTTATGACTCGTGGACTTCAACTCCCAGAATTCCTGAGCAAGCATAGCTGGCTCAGGAATTCTGGAAGTTGAAGTCCACGAGTCATAAAAGAGCCAAGGTTGCCTATCCCTGGTCTAGGCAAATGCTTTGAACAGTGGGTTTAGCCAACTGCCAGGTAGCCCAGCTAACAGTCACAGGTAAAGATATGCTCTGTTCTTCTGCCTTGTCACTAGAGCTTTTCAAAGACACAAGTCGAGTGATTTTTTATTTTTTTTTGAAAGGGTGCTAAACCTGTATCCAAAAACAGCCAGCAGACCCATCATGGCTTCACTGAAAAGATTAAGAGGAGCAATCTCTCCTCTTTAGCCAAAATGAGGTGAATAATGTACAAATTGAGTAAAAAGGCATGAAAGTACAGAGGTTAGTGAGCATTAGTTTTCTCTTTCTAAAAGGAGGGCAGATATCTAAAAAAAAACACAAAAAAAAGATTTAGCAAAAGGGACCCTGAAAACTTTTCTGCCTCAACAGAAACCAGAAGGGCCCTTTCATTTTCACCTCATCTGTCTCCCTCTCTGTAATTCTAGCCTTTATCTCTGATGCCGAAGCATTTATGAAATGTAAGTTCACAGTTTTTACAAACAGTATTTAGATGACAACATGGAGACAGATGGCATTTTGCAAATGACTTGGCAATGACACATTCCAGATTCAAACTGCTTAAGGTGCAAGACAGAAAAAATCAAGATGAGCATCGGAGGAAGATAGAAGTACCTTTGGTTCCAGCAAAAAGGGACTTTCAGTGTTTCAACATTTTCAATCTCTCTCTCTCTCGCTCTCTCTCTCTCTCTCTCTCTCTCTCTCTCTCTCTCTCTCTCCTTCCTTCCTTTCTTCCTTCCTTCCTTCCTTCCTTCCTTCCCTCCCTCCCTCCCTCCCCTGGGGTTATGATCGGTTTTCACACTAAAAAATGTGGTCAAAATTCGGGCACTTGGCAACTGTCAAGTATTTATGACACTTACACTATCCTGGGGTCACGTGATCAACATTTATAACCTCTCCAGCTGGCTTCCAACAAGCAAAGTCAACAGAGAAGCCAGATTTACTTAACAGCTGCATGATTCACTTAACAACCACAATGATTCATTTAACAACTGTGGTAAAAAAAGGTTGTAAAATAACCCACTTAACAACTGCTTACTAGCAACAGAAATTTGGGGGTCAATTGAGGTCATAAGTTGAGGACCACCTGGAGTCCTCAGCTTTCAGTTGTAATTGAGTTAGGAATTACGGTTGTAAATCACGGTGGTCATTAAGCAGGTCACCACACTTGTGACCATGCCTAATTTTATTTCCTTTTCTGTGGTGGTCATTATGTGAAGGCCATGGTTGTTAAGCCAACGCCACAGTCGTTAAATGAAACCAGTTTCTTCAGTGGTGTTTTTTGCCAGAAACCGGAAAAAAGTAAATGCCAGAAAGCAAAAAAAAATGCTGAAAAAAATCAGGCATGGTCACCTGACCAGAGGATGCTGCAAATGGCCGTAAGTACAAGTCTGTTGTCAAGTGCCCAAAACCATGGTGTGTGTGTGTGTGTGCAGCCATTGAAAGTTGGATTGATTTAACTGTAAATGCTGATTTGTGCAAGGACGGAGGGTGGTTTTAAGGTTGGTTGTTGATGAGTAATAGATCAGTCATTTTCCAGAAGAAAACAGATTTGTTTTTCCAGCATCTGAAATTCAGTATCTTAAATTAAACATACGGTAAGTTCCTTTACTT
>NW_015412498.1:0-1625 GCF_001527695.2 Protobothrops mucrosquamatus | reverse complement strand
ATCCACTGCTTTGTGAGCTGCACTGTTTATCAGATGATTCGATTCAAGATGCTACCGATCACCTTTAAAGTCCTCCAAGGTATGGGGTCTGGCTCTCTGGGGAACCATCTCTCCAGTTGTCTCAATCTGGAGTGGTCCAATAGCAATAGCATGAGTGTGCTCTGGGTCCCATCAAATAAAGAACATCATCTTATGGGATACAGGAAGCACCACCCTATGGAATAATCTCTTGCCAGAGATACTTTACAGCTCCTATGCTTATGATGTTCAGGACATTACTAAAAACCTGATTGTTCTCTCAGGTTTTGGCATAGGGTGGTTATGGAGCCCCCATTAGCTAGATTTGGTTGATGGAAAGAAAAACAAGTTGGCCACAATCTCTTTTCCTAAGTATTGTTTTCAATTTCATTTATAGGCTTCCAAGCATGTCAAGGAACTGAGTAGCTTCAGAATTGGATAGCATGGATGGATAAATAGATAGATGGATAGCATGGATGGATGGATGGATGGATGGATGGATGGATGGATGGATGGATGGATGGATAGATAAATGGAAGGAAGGAAGTTAAGCTGGGTAATACTGAATATGCCAAATGCTTGATCGAAGTAACATGCAGCAGCTCTACAAATTTGCTTTTTAGTAATTTGCACACTCATCACAATGACCATTTTGTGAATATATTAGCCTTTATTACAGCCATTAGGTGACCCCTAGTCTCCTAAATGCAACAACCAGCACTAAAAATGGCCACAAAAAAGAAGAATGGAATAAGGGATTTCTAGATACACTCCTTTGAAGTCTTCTTTAATGTTATTTTATTTAAAAAAAAAACCAAAGCATCTGCAATATTGTTATTTTGGAATAGAATGTAAGGAAATCTCCAGCAACAGTAAGTGCAAACACATGTTGCAAATTTCAGAGGATGAATTTGAGGAAGTAAAGGGATGGCATTAAGAAAGATGTAAGGTCCTAATGCTTTCCTGCCATCTAATGGTTATCCAGATTTTTGTAATCCAGATTTAGTAGCCCACCCTGTTTGAATACAGAGCTGCTGGTGGTTAAACTTGGTGAGCTTCCATGGCTGAGGATGGACCTGAACTCCTAGTCTAAATCTTTAGGTGGCCCTATACAGACCTGGAGCTGCAACGTGGTGGATCTTGCTTTAGAACATCTTCAGGGAAAACAACTAGAGGCATTAGAAATGAGTAATCATTAATAAAGACAAACCATGAAGGCAAGTTAATTGGCTTTATGTGTGTTTTGTGTAAATATCATGCTAGCAACACAGTGGTGGTCAACGTATTAAACTAGAACAGGACATATTAAACAGGACGTATTAAACTAGAACAATGTATTAAACTAGAACAATAGTAGTAACTGTGAGAGGGATCTCAGAGTCCTAGTGGACAATCATTTAAATATGAGTCAGCAGTGTGCTGCAGCTGCCAAAAAAGCCAACACAGTGCTAGGCTGCATTAACAGAGGGATAGAATCAAGATCACGTGAAGTATTAATACCACTTTACAATGCCTTGGTAAGGCCACACTTGGAATACTGCATCCAGTTTTGGTCACCACGATGTAAAAAAGATGTTGAGACTCTAGAAAGAGTACAGAGAAGAGCA
>NW_015412497.1:0-1852 GCF_001527695.2 Protobothrops mucrosquamatus | reverse complement strand
GGAAGGGAGGGATGGAGAGGGAGGGAGAGAGAGAGAGGGAGGGAGAGAGATAGGGAGAGAGGGAAGGAGAGAGAGAGAAAGAGGGAGAGGGAGAAAGAGAGAGAGGGGGGGGGAGGAAGGGAGAGAGAGGGAGGGAGGGAGAGACAGACAGAGACAGAGCAAACACTCAACATCACAAGAATTTTTCATCATTAGGAAAAGATAAAGCTAAATATTTTAGCTACCAAAAGAGCAGTAGAGATTAAGGCTTCAGTATTTCGGCATGAGGAATGCAGGCAGCCATTGGATGGCAGCAAACTCTCACAAGCAATTCTATCCCTTTGCTGCTAGCTAGCAATGGTTTGGATTTTGGCAGGCAGTTTGGCCTAGTGGTTAAGGCACCGATGCTAGAAATCAGGAGACTGAGAGTTCTAGTCCCGCCTCAGGCATGAAAGCAAGCTGGGCACCTTGGGCCAATTGCCAGGAGACAGTAAATTCTAGTCCTACCTCCAGCATGAAAGCCAGCTGAGTGATTTTGGCCCAGTCCACCAGGAGACTGTGAGTTCTAGTCCTGCCTTAGGCATGAAAGTTAGCTAAACCAATGGTTGTAAAGTCAGGGATTATCTGCAGCGGGTCCAAACTATGATAATTTGAGTCTGGTCCTTTTGCTTCAAGTAAGAATACTAGATTGATTTATTTGATGATCCATTGGTTTGTTTTCTTGGCTGTCCATGTTATTGCTCAAGTGTCTTCTCCAACATCAAAGTTCAAAACCCTTGTCTTCCTATCCTTTCTATTCTTCAAACTCCAGCACGGGGACTGGGAAAATCATTCCCTACATGACTCTGCTTTCTGTGGGACTAGATATCCTGGTTTATGGTGCTTGCTTGTAGAAATATAAGCTATAACTCAGATCTATTGTACACCTGTATTTTTCTTAAAATATCAAGGGCGTTTTATCATTCAACTCAGGCAGATATTTTGATGGGGAAATCTAAAATGGTTTTGCTCAAAGAGGCAATAAAACTGTCTGGATTCTGTCACTTCAGATTACATTATTGAATGACAGTCTCATCAAAAAGATACAGGAAGAGAGAATAAGTTTCTCAGAGAAAATTAAACAATAGGGATAAGTGGTCATGGGTAAAAATATTCTACAGAAAGGAGTCAAGCATTTAATGCATCATTGATTTCAACAGAGGAGTGGTCTGCAACGAAATGAGTGGTTTTTATTTTAAAAATAAGTAAAATCGTTTAACTTAATTTTTATTTCAGCCAAAAAAAGTGCAGTGAATAAACTAAAGTGGAACAGGGTTTTCTTTTTAAAAAAAAAAAAAGTGTGAAAAAAACAGTCATAAGTTATTTGTTTCAGTGCCGTTATAACTTTGAGCGGTCACTAAACTAAATGTTCCCAGAGTCAGGACCAAGTGCTACAACTACACATTTTGCATCTTTAGAAGCTGCAGAGATGGTGCTATGGCAATCGGAAGAATGGATTTTTGATTGACTTACCATGCGGGGCTTTTGTCTCAAGAGATAGGAATCGGTGAATTGAAAGACAAAAATTACAGGCACAGATGAAGGGTTATCTTGGCATAGATCAGGGGTAGGCAACCTTGGCTCTTTTATGACTCGTGGACTTCAACTCCCAGAATTCCTGCGCCAGCATGGGGGAAACTTTGGCCCCTTTATGACTCGTGGACTTCAACTCCCAGAATTCCTGAGCCAGCATGGGGGAACTACGGCCCCTTCATGACTCGTGGACTTCAACTCCCAGAATTCCTGAGCCAGCATGGGGGAACTACGGCCCCTTCATGACTCGTGGACTTCAACTCCCAGAATTCCTGAGCCAGCATGGGGAAAACTTTGGCCA